>NC_056742.1:526500872-526615872 GCF_019279795.1 Protopterus annectens | reverse complement strand
CCCAGTATTACAGCAACTCATTTTAACCCTCTGTGTAGAACTTCTCAACAAATATTAAGAGTCTGTTAGCTATTTGCAAAGGCCGGTTTCACTAAATCTCTCAAAACAAAATGAATATGTAACATCATATCTGCTCTGGTAAATGTGAATAAAGTTATCAAATTATTAAATACAAGTACACGATGTCCTGTGGAAACAAATTAAATGTTTGTTTTGCAATTTTCAAAACCATCAATGCAAAAAATATATGTACTATATCTATATCTAATCTCTTTCTATCTCTCTCTTTATATATATATATAGATAGATAGATATTAAATATATATGAAGATATATATATATATATATGTATAGATATATAGATATATGTATGTAATATGCCACATGGAAACAGAGAAGCAAACCAAGCTATATTGCATACATTCGGTTTGTACATTTGGTGTATAATTCTTGTTTATCAGGCCACCAAGATCTTTATGTGTAGGTGTGCATGTGTTTGTGCGTGGGTGTGGGCAACAAAGCAATGTGCTGTGACCTTATTAGCTCAACCCAAAGCACAAGATGATAACATTTTGAATAAATATTATACTGACATTTAGGGAAAAATAAGCTTTGAGAACTATCATTACAGTTTTTTTTACTTCCTGTTGTTGCTCAGACCCAAAAGAGCCTTTTCTAGAGGAAGATGAAAGGGGTTTCTAAGGGATTCGAGCTGGCTTGTTCCGTGGACTCCTAGAATAAATCACAGAGAAAACAGAACCACAAGAACAGCCAAGCATGTGCCACGTGCACCACATTGGCTACGAAATGCAAGGAGATGTCTTATAATTTATGTTTTCAACTTCTTTCCATAGTACAGTGATATTATTTTATTACTTTAAATATTTATTAAATAACCTTTTTTTTCAAAATGCTGACTGGCTATTTTTATTTTCTTGAATCTGTCATTTCTAGTGGGGTTTTTTTTTATAGTTTTGTAAAGGTGTTTTATATAGACATATGTACCTTCCAAGGTTGGTGAGGTGCAATTTGAAGGTTGCATTGTGATCTGTAGTTCTAAAAATCCTGGCTGTGCCCTTGGGTATGTCAGGTAGTGACAATAAATTAGATAGCAATGCTGGAATACAAATATGATGTTATGTGATGTGCATAAAGCACATGGGTTACAGCAATGAACTGCAAATGAATGACCTCTCAGAGATTCATAAATTTATAGGTTAGTAATAAGTTTAAAGCCTAGCAGTTTTCAGAAAGCCTGACTGTCACTGTTTAATGCTAAAATATGTGTGTACCCATGTGTCTCTCTCAAGGTCTCTTTTAAACATGTGACGGAACTGGCACTTCTTCAGATTCAACTGAAATGTATTCCGAATGTGAGACAGACACTGGGTTATGTAACTCTATGAGTTTGATTTTTGTCATAGTCCACCTGCATTGCATGCAACGCATTCATTTGTTTTGTGATATCTGCTTTATCCTGTTCAGGACTTCAAAGGTGCTTGTGCAAATCCCAACAATAATGGGTGTAAGGCATGGAACCAGTTCTGTACAAGACTTCACTACATTGCTGCATGCTGGGTGTGCACAATCTCATATTCATGTTATGCACATCAGCAGGCAATTTGGAGGATTGCCATATCACTTATCAGCATATCTTTGCATTGTTAGAGGGAGACAGAGACATCAGGGAAAGCCCCTGTGGACACAGGGAGGAAGTGCAAACTCCACACAGAAAGTATCCTAATCAGGAGTCAAAACAGAGAAACAAACACTAAGGTAACAACACTAAAGGGTGTGCCGCTAATGCTATTTATTTTTTCTTCCTTTTCCTTAATATGGTTAAATTATTATAAATAATAAGTAATTTTATATTGAAATAGTTGCTATTAAAATCATTATCTTCATTCATAGAAATAAAATAGTATTACATACTTATAACTGAAGGCATCATTTTGTAGTGATTATTCAACATAAGTGTTGATGTAAGGCAAATCTGTGTTTCTTTAATGTATTTAACTTGTTCTGCTTTGCAAACCTGGTTGCTAGGATAGGCAGGGCCTGTTTTAATGGAGACATGTTCATAACAGACTATGAAGCTATAATGTATGCTAACATTCAAAACAAGACATAAGCAACAGTTCATAGGTGTATGGAACCAAATAATGGGAAGGAATCATGGACAATGAGACCAGCAGGTTACAATAAAACAGATGGCTTTCCAGAGATTACAATACAGAGAAGCGTAAAGCATTATACTTCAGATAACAAGATAAATAACAAACTGTACATGAAGTAACTAACAACAGAGAATAATAGACAGTCCAAGTAATTTTTCAGTAAAGTAACTGCAGGTATGGTTTCTGAGGGTCATGATCACAAATTCCCAGATTAACTATCCAATGCTTCTTATTCATCTCAGAAAATAGACTAGATGGACACTATGTCTGGATGGATTTTCAGGAGAATAAAATAAAATAATTTTAATATACGTAGGGACAAGTGTACAATACATTTGGGTAGCACCTCAGCCATGTGCGAGCCTGATGAACAAACACCAGCACAGTGGCAAAAATGGCAGAAAAGGAAAGACCTGAAACATTAGCAGCTAGAGGTCAGACTCCAGCTGGGAGTGACACCATAGTATCCATTTTTTCAGCATTACACATCAATTGTCAGAACTCACTGAAGCCACAGCAACAGACCACTTTTGTACCACATTTTAGACCACTGGATGTCTTACTACTAAAGATGTTGTTAGAATTCTGTGATTTTTAGCACTAGTATGACAAAACAAAGCAGGTGGGGGCTTTCAGTCTGGTATGTATCAATGCCATCAGTGAAGATCCACCCATCTTAAATAGGTGTATAAAGGCCTTTGGGGTTTGAGCACTTATCAATTATTTATATGACCACATTAATAGCATATCAAAATGACTGGAAGATGGCTAGGAATATGTGCATCCCCAATGTAATCTGATAACGTATTACATAACTTATATTAATTTGCTTGTAGTACTAAAAAGGCCACTAGAGAGTGCATGAATTTATGACAGCAAGGTTTTGAAGTGGTATTTAGCAGTGTGTTTACAAGGTGTCTTGTAGTGATTTAGCCATTTAGACGTGTTTACAAGGTTTTGTAGTGATACAGCCATTTAGCAGTGTGTTTACAAGGTTATGTAGTGATATTTAGCAGTGTGTTTACAAGGTTTATAGTGATATAGCCATTTAGCAGTGTGTTTACAAGGTTATGTAGTGATATTTAGCAGTGTGTTTACAAGGTTTTGTAGTGATATAGCCATTTAGCAATGTGTTTACAAGGTTATGTAGTGATATTTAGCAGTGTGTTTACAAGGTTTATAGTGATATAGCCATTTAGCAGTGTGTTTACAAGGTTATGTAGTGATATTTAGCAGAGTGTTTACAAGGTTTTGTAGTGATATAGCCATTTAGCAGTGTGTTTACAAGGTTTTCTAGTGATATAGTCATTTAGCAGTGTGTTTACAAGGTTATGTAGTGATATTTAGCAGAGTGTTTACAAGGTTTTGTAGTGATATAGCCATTTAGCAGTGTGTTTACAAGGTTTTGTAGTGATATAGCCATTTAACAGTGTGTTTACAAGGTTTTCTAGTGATATGGTCATTTAGCAGTGTGTTTACAAGGTTATGTAGTGATATTTAGCAGTGTTTTTACAAGGTTTTGTAGTGATATAGCCATTTAGCAGTGTGTTTACAAGGTTTTCTAGTGATATAGCCATTTAGCAGGTTATGTAGTGATATTTAGCAGTGTTTTTACAAGGTTTTGTAGTGATATAGCCATTTAGCAGTGTGTTTACAAGGTTTTGTAGTGATATAGCCATTTAGCAGTGTGTTTACAAGGTTTTGTTGGAATATAGCCATTTAGCAGTGTATTTACAAGGTTTTCTAGTGATATAGTCATTTAGCAGTGTGTTTACAATGTTCTGTAGTGATATAGCCATTTAGCAGTGTGTTTACAAGGTTTTCTAGTGATATAGTCATTTAGCAGTGTGTTTACAATGTTTTCTAGTGATATAGTCATTTAGCAGTGTGTTTACAAGGTTTTCTAGTGATATAGTCATTTAGCAGTGTGTTTACAAGGATTTGAAGTGATATTTAGCAGTGTGTTTACAAGGTTATGTAGTGATATTTAGCAGTGTGTTTACAAGGTTTTGTAGTGATATAGCCATTTAGCAGTGTGTTTACAAAGTTTTGTAGTGATATAGCTATTTAGCAGTATGTTTACAAGGTTTTCTAGTGATATAGCCATTTAGCAGTGTTTTTACAAGGTTTTGTAGTGATATAGCCATTTAGCAGTGTGTTTACAAGGTTTTGTAGTGATATAACCATTTAGCAGTGTGTTTACAAGGTATTCTAGTGATATAGTCATTTAGCAGTGTGTTTGCAAGGTTATGTAGTGATATTTAGCAGTGTGTTTACAAGGTTTTCTAGCAATATAGCCATTTAGCAGTGTGTTTAGAAGGTTTTATGTAGTGATATAGCCATGTAGCAGTGTGTTTACAAGGTTTTCTAGTGATATAGTCATTTAGCAGTGTGTTTACAAGGTTATGTAGTGATATTTAGCAGTGTATTTACAAGGTTTTCTAGTGATATAGCCATTTAGCAGTGTGTTTACAAGGTTTTTTAGTGATATAGCCATTTAGCAGTGTGTTTACAATGTTTTGTTGTGATATAGCCATTTAGCAGTGTATTTACAAGGTTTTCTAGTGATATAGTCATTTAGCAGTGTGTTTACATGGTTCTGTAGTGATATAGCCATTTTGCAGTGTGTTTACAAGGTTTTGTAGTGATATAGTCATTTAGCAGTGTGTTTACAAGGTTTTCTAGTGATATAGACATTTAGCAGTGTTTTTACATGGTTCTGTAGTGATATAGCCATTTAGCAGTGTGTTTACAAGGTTTTCTAGTGATATAGTCATTTAGCAGTGTATTTACAATGTTTTCTAGTGATATAGTCATTTAGCAGTGTGTTTACAATGTTTTTTACAATATAGTCATTTAGCAGTGTGTTTACAAGGTTTTGCAGTGATATAGCCATTCGGCAGTGTGTTTACAAGGTTTTGTAGCAATATAGCCATTTAGCAGTGTGTTTACAAGGTTTAGTAGTGATATAGGGCAGGATTCACAAAGCCTCCATGTAAGAGTTATAACTCTTACATGGAGGCTGCAGTTAAACGGAGTGATGTCAGCATGCTCTGCCTATTCATGAGAGCATGCTGAATCACACCTAAGGCTAACACGGTCCATGTAAGACAGTAGGGGGCATGTCCATAGGCTGAGCCCTGCTAGCGGGCACGTCCCCAGAAGAGTAAAAGTGCCCAAAGTAAACACCCATGACAGAGTCCATGGAAATGTGAATAAACACAACACAACACATGCCCCCACAGACTACAAACATAAAAGGTACAAATGAACATCTTATAAATTTTTTTTAAATTGTAAAGATGTTTGCCCATGAGTGCGCTCGTTTGCGCAGGCATGCCCATAGCGCAGCCACAGTTAGCAGTCAGTGGGAAAGCATATAAGCACTAAATATGCAAAGTAAGCCAAGACGCAATAGCGTAGAGGTAGAGACATCAGCTGAAGAGCAGGCATCCATGGTTCGAGCCCCCACAACATCAATTTTTTTTTAGTAAAATAAGCACGAAACAAGTCCCTGACAAATATGTACAAATATAAAATCACAATTTATGTAAAATGTAATGAAATAGTCCATGTATTTTGAAGAAATGTGAGGTAACAAAACAATAGAAAATGCCAGATGTGCCTATAGCTGAGCTACAGTTTAACAAGGTGAGTGCATCTGCCCGTAGCTGAGCAGTGGTTTAACAGGTGCAAAATGAGTGCCCGTAGCTGAGCAGTGGTTTAACAGGTGCAAAATGAGTGCCCGTAGCTGAGCAGTGGTTTCACACGCTGAAATTGTGTGACCCTAGCTGAGCTGAGCATAATATGCGTGCTGACAGCCAAATGAGGCGTGAACCAGCGCACTCCATTTGCACGGAGCTGCGCATCATGCTAACAAGCTAACCGGCGGGCAATGTTGAGCAAGCTGTAACAAAACTGCCTTTACACAGACACACTCCCTAGCCTGTCTAGACAGTCATAAAATATAAAAAGCAGTGGCCAGGTTCGAACCCAGGATACCATGCACCATAGTCAAGGTACTGAACCACTAAGGCACGACAGCTGTACTCAGAAATGCAGTAATAGCAAATATATAGGAATGAATAGAAAGTGGAGCATGACAAAGCAGGTTTTGTGAAGTGGATACAATTCCAAAATGGCCAATCACAGATAAGTGTGGGAAAAATGGCATATATAAGCCCCATAGGCGGGAATACACAGCATAAACAATTGTAGAACTGACTTGCAGCCAGAATGTCAGGTGTAGGTGAGGGTAGTTGCTTTTGAGCACAGAGGTGGGGCATTGAGGAGTCTAGATACATGGTCTGGCTCCTAGTCCACAATCATGAGGCCCAACTCATGCAGGGCCAGGTCCTGTGGGGAGCATATAGGGCTGAGGCATGGGACCGGTTGGCTCATGATCTCACCAGTGCCATAGGGATTCCAAGGACTGGTGAGCAGGTCTGTCACCACCATGCGGACCTGAAGAGACGCAAGCGGTACCAATTGAACCTTTGGATACAGGAGGCCTGGCAAATGCCCAACGCCCCACTACTGAGTAAGTTACATTTAATTATGTATGTAAGAAATTAAATTAGCTGATATTATGGAGATGTGTATTCCAATATTACTTCATTTATATTACAGCTGCAGGTGTCCGTTCTGCGAACCGCAGAGCCTATGGCGATAGGCTGGTGCGGTTGAGCCACCAGGCAGGTCAGTAATCCACTCCCAGTAACTGTAAAGAAATATCAAAGTATGACAGTTATCAAAAGAGTGCAGTGTAGTCACTAAGTAATAAAATGTGCAAGTAACAGTGTAAAAGTGTTTGCAAGTATTGCTTGATTACAAAAGTGTGTTGCAGTCTGTAATCCAAACAGAAAAATGAAAATGTCTGAAATAAAGTCTGAAATAAAGATGCCCCACCTGTAATATAATAGTACACAACCCGCAGCAGGCTGAAAAGTACAGCTGCAAAAGATGAGCAAATCACATGTGTGAAATATATCCCTGTTGAAATACTGAAACATGACAGAAGTGAGACTGCTGGAAAGGATTGTAATAACCACAGGTAAAACATGTCAATAAAGCCTAGAAGTAAGTACCATCCTGAATAGTAAAATGAAAACAAGTGAGAGAGTGTGAGAAAGAGTTATGAATTCTCCAATAAAGTAGTAATAACCCCTGAATAAAGTATACTGCAGTCAGTACAGAATGAAATGAATGTGACAAGTAGAACCAAACTGCGAAATGTGTCCAAAGTGTTGCTGCAGCTGGAATGTGTATCCCAAAATCTGGATATGTTGCTCTCAGTCTGCAATATGCAGATAGTATGATTGTCTGAAATATCAAACATCCACAGTTGTCTATAGCTATATAAAGCAAATGTAGCAGGATGATGTAGCTGAACAAAGCCAGATATGAACGTGTATGAATAACAATAAAATGTATATTGATGTAGCAGTAACAGCCCTATCACCAAATTGAAGTAGTTATCATATAGGAAACTGTAGTTAAAACAGTAGTGTGTATATATCTGTAGCTATTAGAAATGTATAGCATATGTATTGGTATTTGAAGGTGTTAATAATATTTTCTCCACCCCACCCTATAACCACATATAATCCATTCCACGTGAAATTGGTATGTGCAATCACAATTAACACCCCTGGACATTTGTCCTGTTGGGTCATAAATATTTGCATGTCCGTTGATGCATCTTCCCTGTTCATACATCCAAACCTGATGGCCTGTTGCCATCAATCAACCCTGCATGTTGTTGGACTGTGTATTGCTGTTCAAATTATGCATGTGTTATGCTTGCTGTTCAATGGTGTGAATATCTGGGTGTTTGGTTAATGGGAATACTAATGCATGCTGTTACAACTAATTGCGAATGGTATTGTATGTTACTAACCCAAACTGTCATGACATAATGCAAAACATAGGATGACAGGGAAGGTGGGTTCCAGCGGACCCACCTCTCCCACCTCAGCTGGCGAGTGCACCTGGCACTAGTGCCCAGTCTGGACCCTCCTCCGGTGGCCCTGTGCCACCTGTGGGTGGAAGTGCTGCAGGGGATCGGGCCCGTCCCCCCTCTGCAAGCATGGCTGGAGGAGAACCACCACTCACCCTCCGTAGCGTCCGGACTGTGGTGCGTAGGGAGATCCAGGACTCTGTTCTTGGGCCCCTACGCCAGCTTGAGGCACAGGTGGCACAACTTACGGGCATGCCTGTTGCCCAGCCTACACATTCCTCAGCACAGCCCCATCCTGGGCAGTGAAGGAACAGTGGCAACTGCCCATGGGTGGGAATATCAGTTCCACTGTTGCCATCTGTGGGCTCATGGGCTCTGGATATCCAAACCTCCGTCCCTGTCAATTGTGTATCCCCCCCCACACGTGTCATACACCACCCCTGTATGTGTCTTGTTTGTTTTGTCTGTTGACCTATCCAACCTACCTCCCCAGCTATACCGACTTCCTTCACCTGACATACCACTCTCACCTGAAAAAAAAAAAGGGCACTCTGTACCCACAAAAAAATTACGCCCCATGCATAGCTGCCCATTCCGCACATATGTCTGCCGGACATGGAAACTACCAATTACAATTGGCTGTACAACAAGTATTATTGTTGTCCTTACACCTCTCTCAGGGGTGGAAGGTATCAAATGTCACACCAAATTACAAACATATGCACAGATGTTGCTGATGAAGAAATGGGCAGCTATGGGCCTTACCTACATCCCTCCTGCAAAACCCAAGCTTGTTTCCCTACTGCCTTACCCTCTTTGTGACCCCTTTTTCACCACTTTCCTGTCTCCCCATTTTCATTTCTTTCAAAGAAAATAGCGTGGGTGTGCGCAAGAGTAAGCATGTTTAAGCGGTTGTAAGCGGGTGTGCGTGGAGCTGAACGCCAGTGCGCATGCGTGAGCTCCGCGCAAACCAGCGCTAACCTGGTTACAACTGCTTAAAAGTGCCTTAAGCACTCTGATTGACAGGTCCTGTAGTCAGTTCAAAAGCAAAATAAAATCCCACTGTCAGTCCTGAACCCAGGACCTTGGAAACAGTAGTCTGCATGACTTACCACTAAGCCATGACTGTTATACAAGAACATTGTGCTAAAATAAATATATCATGTAATAGTAGGAATGAATGTAAAGGGAATATAGGATGTGTAGTACACAAAGCATGTCATTTAGAATTACTGTAAAAACTAGTGGATTTCCATAATAGTAGTGTGTGAACAGAAACAGCCATGCTAGTTGGTAGCTAGTAGGTAATAATGTCACTGTAGCACCTTGCAAGCCACACACATACTCACAGCAGGATAATCACTGCCCATACCCCACAACCTCTTACAGGAACACATCCGGACCAAGTAATAAAATATATGGAGCAAAGGGCCAAAACCACGGACACATTACAAATAATGTTACAACAAACTTAGACAGTTCAGAGAGTAACAGGTTCTGCATTTTGTGGGATGTTTGGAAGGGTATGAAGTCTGAAACTTGAATGTTTGTCACTATATTCTGACTTGAGCCCAGAGTGATTTGCCAGAAAAAGCTGTGCATGAGATATTGACTAAAATATGAGGCAGAAATGTGGACAACCTGCAAATATTTGTACACATGAGAGGTCTGACACCACCATATTTGAATAGTTAAGAGCCTAGACATAGCAACAGTGAATGAGTTACAGGGATGCCCCACAGACTTCATGTGAAATGTACAAACAGTAGGCAGAAAGGTGTTACAACACATGCAATGGTAACTATGGAGTCCTGAAAGTATGCACCACTTGCATGGCAGAAAAAGTGTAGTAATGCATATGTTCATGCTATCCCACAGTCACAACTGCAGCATACCAGACAATTTAATGGGTGTACCCCACTGATATGTACCATTCCATGAGGCAGATAACAGATGCACCTGAGAGTCTCTGGGGCCTGCTCAGCAGCATACTCAAATACCCTAATAGATGTCAAGGCCCACACCATGGCCAGCCCACACTGCATGCTGTAACACCCTAGCAGATATAGCAAGCATTCCAAGGTGTGAATGTACATGGAAAATAGGAAAGCCACAGCAGCACACTACAGTCAGGACACCTAGCAGGCATACAAGTAGTGACTGTAAAGGGCAAACATTGAAGCCATAGCAACAAAGTGCAAGCAAAAGTGCAAGGAAAGCACACACACACACACACACACACACACACACACACACACACACACACACACACACACACACACACACACACATTAACAGTAGTAGTAGTCGTAGGTGTCAGTGTACATACACAGTTAGTACAGGAAACAGGAGAAATGAATGGAGGAATGTTAATCTACAACACAGCTGGAAATATGAGAGAGATACCAACCTTTACACTCACAGAACATTGTCCACAGCATACCAGCATGGTCCCTGCCCTTAAAATCTGAAAGGGCTACGCCTATCTCACATACCTTTTTATAGCACTGTTCTGAAATCAAAGTGAGAACTGCAATCAGTACACAACTGGCTGCGTGCAATTAGCAAATGCTGGCTAACAATTGGTGCAGAGGCCATGACATGGACATATGCAGATACCTACAAAAGTATGCTGTACTCCCAGTCCACACATGCAATACTTTCATTGCACCCTGAGGAGGAAGTGAGAGACAGACAGATAGAGAGAGAGAGACAGAGACAGAGACAGAGAAAAATGAAATTAAACATACACAAACAAAACTGTTCAGCAACAGCCACCTGAAAGCTGACAACTGGCAAGTGGAGCAGCAGGACACAAAACCAGACGGCAACACAAGCAGCTGTGACAAACACAGATAATGTAAAGTAATACTATAAAGGTCTACATACCGTGAACCCTCCATATGTGTCATTGGTCTGTATCCATATGTATATGAAGATGTGCAAAGGGCAGGGGACATAAAGCAACTATCAGTGAAGGCTGTACATACATTTGTATGTGAGAGCATCTATGTGCACATATCAATGTAGGTTGAATGTAGGTTGTAGTGCAATGTACAAAGTAGGTTTCACAGTTATGTATGTTTAGCAGTATGTTAGTGTGTGTATACAGTATGGTAGACAAACATGTTGATATACCTGTCTATCATATGGATACGTATGTATGTCAAAATATGTATGTATGTATATATATATATATATATATATATATATATATATATATATATATATATATAATATGCATATATGTATACATACATAGAGAGAGATGTAGGAATACATAGACAGATGTAGATAGATAGAATATGTAAAAACATATATGTAATACACACATACAGATATAGATATATGTAGATACATATACATAGACAGACTGATCTGACTACAGGTATGACTGTATATGACGACCTCAACACCCCCTGTCCCACCCCCTCTGTCACTCTCACCTCCTCTGTGTCACACCCCCCTCCCCATATCTATAGCAATATATGTACATCAATATATATGTGTATATGTATACAGACATATATATATATACATATAGATATATCTATATACATATATATCTATATATATATATATATATATATATATATATATATAGAGAGAGAGAGAGAGATGTATATATAATCTGAGTGAGGCACATGTGTACAGATGTATTGCAACAGGTGCCTGGTGACAAAGGCATGGAGTGAACACCAGTGTCAAAACTGGAGTACCAT
Source organism: Protopterus annectens (assembly GCF_019279795.1). Taxonomy (NCBI): domain Eukaryota; kingdom Metazoa; phylum Chordata; order Ceratodontiformes; family Protopteridae; genus Protopterus; species Protopterus annectens. Next base: position 526,604,014 of record NC_056742.1, on the reverse strand, counting down.
ACCCCATTTCAAATCACCTACACCAGTAACCACCAGATATGTGATTGGCTGCCCACCACTGCATGTGTCAGGGGTGAACAGGGTCATAAATGTGTACAATAGTCCCCAATGATATTCACAGTGGCACACTATTCCTGGAATACCTGCACATGGTATGTGTCAGCAGACATGGTGTGTCAGCTATGGACATGTAGGTCAGTCCTCCACACCACATAATGGCTGCCATGGTATGTACCTCACATGACAGCTACAGATATGGAGAAGGACACAGTGACATGTACAACACTGTGACAATGCACTCAAACACATTACCAATGCACAGTGACTGACAACACCACAGAGTACACACATACTACCCACATAGAGGTTACCACTCCTGGATTTACATACGTAAGTCACACCCATGACAGATGTCCAACAACCATAGTAACACCTCACACCATCCACAACCTAAATGACTGCTGTGTGTCATCCATGCCACTGCAATAGAGAGCACATGTGGAGGTAAAGGTTCCTACCCACAGATAAGACATACCCTGCAATAAACCACACAGTGTTAAGAAGCAAGACTCCCCATGAGTACATGTCACACATACCCCTGCTGAATGTTAGTCAGATAGGTAATATGCCATATGAGTCACCCTGTGTAACTGTGTGACAGCAGCAGGTACCATCACACCACATGTGTCACAATGGTCAGGGTAGCAGAACAGTATGCTGCTGTAGTCCCAGGGGAAATAGCATATTGTATAGTATTGTATTGTAATGTATTGTATTGTGTTGTATTGTATTGGTATGTTGAGGTGCCTCCTTCGTGGAGTGGAACCACTGCTGCTGTGCGCCAGTGTACAGGTACATATCCTGTAGTCAGGCTAGTGTTACATAGCACTGCTATATGTGTGTTTAGCTCCTGTCAGAGTTCATGTAGCATGCAACCGGGGATACCATCAGGTCCCAGTCATGTTGTGTATTCTGCTTTCCTGAGGGCGGCTCTCACCTGGACATCTGTGATGACAGGGAGGTTACAGTCAGCTGGGATAACTATGTCATATTTTGGGGGAGAGGGAGTGGTGACACCTGCACTGAACCTGTCTGCCACAATGTTGTCAATATCTGTGGTTTCAGTGAATTATTTGTTGTTGTGTACTGACTATGAGCATAGAGGAGGGATTCTGACCAGGTTGCTAACATAACTGAAGAAGGCCTTCTGGTTATCTGTAGTATCCCTCTTGATTTCCCTCTCAAAGTTGCCCATGGATGTTTGTATGAGGGAAAATAGATCCTTACTAGTTCTGCTCAGACATGCCTTCCCTTTATGAAATTATGCACTGTCTTGCAGTAGCTTCCATCTTTTGTAATACAATCTGTCTATGGCTGGGGTCCACCAGACAGGATGCTGTCCCTTTGTGGAGAGTGTCTTGGTCATATATGGGATTGCATGATCCATGCATTCTCAGAGATGTCCATAGAAATCATTTGTGTAGGGGTCAGCATTGTGGGTTGTGTCTTCCACTGGCCCAGTGGGCTGAAAGGATACCATGTCACTGTTACAAAGTGTAAAGTTTGCATCTGCAATGTTATTCACTATAATCGTTTGTGCTGGTGGTGGAGGTGGGATATGTATATCCAGGGCAATTAGTTTGTGGTCAGCCCACAGTAGTTGATGATGTAGTCCATACAGTACCTAGATACAACCCCCCAGAGTGAGGAGGTGCTCTGGACCTGAATCAGTGTTCTGACTGCTGGGGTTTGGTAGTATGTCGTATGGAGTGTGCCAGGTACTGTTGCACAGTTGCTGGCTGGGCACTGATACCTGGCCATTTACATGTGTATCCAGCAATAGACAGACAGATGCTATACATGTGAGATATGTTGTATCATAACAGTCGAGTAGCATGTGTAGTATGTGTGCCAAATTCTGCTGACATATATTGCTGATATCAGGTTATTTTCTTTTTCAGGTACATGGCTCACCCGCGAAATCCAGCTTACTCCACAGCTGAGGATGAGGAGATACACCAGAGCCTGGTGCGGGATTATGCAATTCTCTTTTCCTGCACCAGCCAGAATCAGCAGGAGAGGGCTGCACTGTGGCAAGACCTGGTCCATCGGGTAAATGACATAGGCACGCATAATAGGACATATGAGCAGGTACGACATCACTGTAGTGATTTAATCAGAAATGTCCATCAGTGTGCGTCAGATATCCACAGGCAACAGGTCACCACAGGTGGAGGGGTGGCTACACATCCCCCACTCACCAGACTGGAGGGACTACTCATGAGTGTAGTGGCTCCAGTCCGCCAGCAACAACAGCAGCAGACATGCATTATGATGGAGGCTGGAGCCACGCAGCAGCAAGACTATGAGCGTGCAGGTAATATGCCATATGTATAGTTGACTGTTGTGTACACTGGTAGTTAATGCATGTGTGAGGTGTGTCCTTGGTGTGTAGCTGTCATCATAGTATTTAATGTGCAAGTGTGATATCCTCAATATTAGCAGCTGACCTGTGTAAGGCGACTGTTGTACTACTGACCTGTATCCTACTCAGTAACAATGGCACAGTTGTGCCCACTGACATTAGTTTCCTCACTTCTGCAGGTCCCTCCGGTGTAACAGCAATGCAGCCTATCCATGCTGGTGAGTGTGTATTAACAATACCTGTAATAGCCTTGATAGTAATAGTAATATTAGGCTCACTTAGTAGTGCTCTTTGTATGCATGCAGGTGTGTCTGTGTCTGTGTGTTGATATCATGCATACTGAGTAGTGTACAATTGTGTGCAACTGTGTGCATGTGTGCATGTGTGCATGTGTGCACGTGTGCATGTGTGCATGTGTGCATGTGTGCTTGTGTGCACCTGTACATGTGTGCATGTGTGCATGTGTGCACCTGTGCATGTGTGCATGTGTGCACCTGTGCATGTGTGCATGTGTGCTTGTGTGCATGTGTGCACATGTGTGCATGTGTGCACCTGTGTATGTGTGCACATGCGCATGTGTGCATGTGCGCATGTGTGCATGTGTGCACATGTGTGCATGTGTGCACATGTGTGCATGTGTGCATGTGCGCATGTGTGCATGTCTGGACCTGTGCATGTGTGGATGTGTGCATCACTGGTAATATTGTGTAGACATTGTAAACTGTGTTTCCTGTTTCCCTCCCACAGGTTCTGGTGCTGCTCTGGTGTCATGCAGCAGGGTACCTGAATCAGGTGCCATGGGTTCTGATAATGATGATATCTGTGTAATGGTACAGGAAGGTATGCCAGGGTCCATCATTGGTCAGCCGATTGACAGTACACAGCTGTCAACCCCATCAATGCGCACAGTTATCTTGCCAATACACCCTTTGTCACCAATGTCCGTAGGTGATGGACAGCATACAGTGGGCATTGACCAGGGTAATGTGGTATCTGTGGCACATGCCTCCCCACACAGCAGCCATGGGCATGGCCCTGAGATGGTACCACACAGACAGATGTCCAGGGGTTCTTGTGGGAGCATCCGTGGGCATACTGCCCCTGTCAGACATGCCCACAGAGGTCTTACAACCTCAGCTATGTTTCAGGCTGTCATGCAGGCACAGTCACGTATGGAACGGTACACCAGACAGGGTCTGAGGGAACTGACAGCATGTCGCACAGCCATGACTGACAGTATGCGTGACATTGCGGCTGCCATCCGTAATTTCACCGATGTCATAGACAGACATTGTGGGGACATATTAGACCGGTTCCACAACTACATGTCCATGAGCCAGGGTGATGGTGGACGGTTGAGGCGTCGACGTGGGTGTATGCCAGCAACAGCAGCAGCTGGAAGTCATCGCGGATGACAACAGGGCTGCGGCCGCCCCCATAGTGCCAGCAGCAGCCCCAGCAATGCTGGGTCTGTGCTGTCACCAGACCGCCCTAGGAGACCACGTGCATGTGGCTCTGGCCAGGCCCGACAGGAATCTGTGTCCAGTCAGTGAACACGTGCTTCTGATGACAGTACCCAGTCTGGGTTGGTACCGGATACGGTCTGTAGCACCCCTGCAAGGCACAGGTACCGTATCCATGGCCAGAGACACTGATCTGTATGACCTGGCAGGTACAGTCTGTGGCTGTCCACAAACACCAGTATATGGCAGCCATGAGGTGGAACTGTGTGCATCCATATACACATGCGAATTGACAGCAATTAGGGCTACCGCATACATGCACACACTGCATCAACATTGCCCCACCTTGTACTGCTGTCCCTCACCAACACACATACACATACATGTCAATCGGTGGTATCGGTGGCTGACTCAGGCATACCAAGTTCACACCCTGTGCATATGATGAGACTGTGCCACCTCCTGCAATCTGTAACATTAGTGCAGGTACAGGTTAACATGTTGCTGATGCACAGGGTGACTACATAGACGTGTAGTAATAGTATCATGTTGTTAACAGTACTGTGTGCTGAAATAATTGTGGGTATATCCCAGCATGCCTGATGCAGTAAGGGTATGATTGTCTTGCACTGTTGTCTACACCCATGGTAAGTACCATAGTGTATCATCTGCACATGTTGACATACTGGTGGTAAGGATGTCAACAGAAGGCTACATACATAGGTAGCACAGGGGATAAGGTAATGAAAGTATTGATACGCAATGATGGACATGTAAACTGCAAGTGGCATGTTGCCCACACTGGACTCTGCAATGCGGATGTTTGAGGATGTTGATATGTGTGCAGTACTACACGACTGGTACAGAACACACAGGAGCACCCTAGCACTGCAAGCTCACATCTCATACCATGCTAGACAGCCCCAACACACAAAACTAACTGTCACAGGAGGGAGAGTCCCCATACATGTCAGGGATACTGTGGTGGCAGGGCAGGTAGCATGCATCCTACTAAGTATGGAACAACTGAGTGAAGGCTCAGTGTCTGTTATTTGACATGTGTATTACTACAGGTATGATCACATGGGTTTCCATCCAGTTATTGTACATCCTGACAGTACATGGTCTGTACACTTGTGTGCACTGAGACTGGACCCTAGCCATCTGACCTGTGTATTTCCATGTACATGTGCATAGTGCCTGCATATTTGCAGTGTTACCTACTGGAAGTGGTACAGCTTGTTTGTTGTACAATGGACTACATGCAGCCCTGCTTACTGTAGCTTTGTTTGCATGCATGTTTGCTTGCAATTACCCTGGAATACTGATCCCACCTGCAATGCATAGTTACAGAGCTTCTGTGGACTCCTAGTGACATCTGCATAGCTTACTATATGTATGTCCATGTCTCACTTGACAGAATGCCACTTTGTCCTGTTCACATGTACTTTGCCTGGGACACATTGCATATGACTTACCTGGCATTTGTCCACGTGAGCAGTCATATATGCTACTGCTAACTAATCACAGGCACTACACCCGCACATATTCATCTTCTGTTGAACCACCTGCTTCGCTAGGGATGGCTTGCACCTGTCACCCCTGGGCTTTCGGATATTGGCAAAGGCTCTTGCTACCCCCATAGTGCCTTTGTTAGGCAAGGCTCAAATGACAAACCCACCTTCATAGGTATCACAAGGGATTAGAAACTAAGAGTAATGCTACCCAACGCCAGAAGTCTAAACCTCAAGATGCATGCACTCGAAACTCTCCTTAGCATGGAGAACATCGATATCTGTGCAGTAACAGATGCCTGGTTCAGAGCTACTGAGAGCACCCCAGCACTACCAGGTTATACCTCATACCATGCTTTTCAGCCCCAAAACTTGGAATGAACCACAAAAGGAGGGGGAGTATTGATATTCATCAAAGATACCCACACCTCCAGGTTGGTGGCAAAGCACCAAGCATCAGAGACTATCCTTGTGCAACTAACAATGGGTGAAACTGCCTTCCAGGTTATAGCCTGCTACAGACCACCCTCCCAAACCCAAGAACTGCACTCGGCCTTCCTGAGAACAGTGGAAAATATGAAGGTCTCTCCAAACACCATTATATTGGGCGACGTCAACTACCCAAACATAGACTGGGAGCATGACTCTAGCTCCAACGCCCTAGGCCAAAGATTCCTAGAATATATGAGCTCAAATGCTATGGAACACCTTGTTACCACTCCCACAAGAAGGGGAAACATACTGGACCTGATCATCACCAACATGGGGACTCTATGCTCCAGACCAGAAGTGTATCCCTCACTGGTAAGATCAGACCTTAAACTAATCTCACTGGATATTCACATCCTGACTCCACCCCCTGCCCAGAACACCACAGTGAACAACTTCTCTAAAGCAAATTCACACTCCTCAAAACTGAGGTGGAAACCTTCAAAGCCCCCGGGCCTGTGGAAACTACAGACCAGACCGCAGATTCCTCTATAAACGCATTCTGTGGACACCTTCAGGAATGCATGGATCATGTGATCCCGAATAAAACCAAGACCCAATCCTCCAAAGGCAGACGTCCTGTCTGGTGGACCCCAGCCATAAACAAACTACACAATAGAAGGAGGAAGCTACTAAATGATACAGCAAAATCCCAAAAAGGGAAGGCATCACTGATCAGTATTAGCAAATAACTACAGGCACTCATATGATTGTCTAAGGCCAGCTCCGAGAGAAATTGCACAGGACACTATGGATAATCACAAGGCTTTCTTTAGTTATGTTAGGAACCTGGGTGGTAATTCCCAGATATGCTCAGAGGTAGTCCAAAATGTCAATAGAAACACCAAACCCACAGACATTGCCAACATTCTAGCTGACAGGTTCAGCGCAAACTTCTCCCACCCCTCCACACCGAAAGGGCAAATATGTATCCCAGCAGAGTGCTGCCCTCCCGACATCTCAGATGCTCAGGTAAGAGCCGCCCTCTCCAAAGCAATGCACACTGCATCAATGGGACCAGACCGTGTCCCGGGCTGTGTCCTACATGAACTCCAAGAAGAGCTACAACCAAACATAAAACTACTGTTCAATCCCAGCCTTACTACAGGATATGTGGCCAAAGAGTGGTGTACAGCAACAGTGGTCCCGCTACAGAAAGGTGGTGCCTCAACGGATCCTGGACACTATCGCCCCATAAGCCACACTAGCTCGGTCTGCAGAGCTATGGAAAGGATCATCATGGACCTCATAAATAAAGATATTGGGGACCTACAGACACTGGATCATACCCAGTTTGGCTTTGTTAAGGGCAGATCCTGCCTCTCAAACCTGGTTGATTTCTTTGAAACAATCACCAAGGCCATTGATGAGGGGAAGGTGGTCCACACAGCCTACCTGGACCTCGCAAAAGCCTTCGATACAATACCCCACTCGGGCAGTCTAGAGAAGCTCACCAACTTAAATATAAGCCAATATGTCACTAGATGGATTTGCACACTGGCTCAAGGACAGAACCCACATGGTTAGAATTGCTGGAGCCATGCCAGACTACAAACCAGTTACAAGTGGTGTCCCACAAGGCTCAGTCCTGGGACCTCTCTTGTTTGGTATATATTTATCGGATGTACAGGCCAACACGGAAGGACTGTGGCTGACCAAATATGCAGATGACTGCAAACTGGCCACCATAATCGACTCTCCAGCCAACACAAGCATCCTCCAAAAGGGCCTCATAGAAACAGACAACTTGTGCCAGAGCCATGGCCTCAAGCTGAATGCAAAAAAGTGTATAGTCATCCCCTTTGGCAAAAACAAAGTGCCCACAAAGTACCACATAGGTGGTAATCCATTAAGTACAGAAGAAGTAATTAGGGACCTGGGGACCCAAGTTGATAGCAATCTCTCATTTGACAACCACGTGGCCAAAGTGGTTAGAAAGACATTTTATATAGCCCACCCCATCATGAAGGGATTCACATCTAGATCAGGGGAGGACATCGTGCCTCTTTACTCATCCCTCATCAGGCCCATAATTGAGTACAATGCCCCTGTTGGGATGTACCTTACCAGACACCTGCAGCAACTGGAAAGACCCCAAAAGTACCTCACCAAGAGGATCAAAGGGCTCAAACAGATGCCATATGCTGACTGGTTAAAGAAACCCCAGCTCTACTCAGTGGCACACTGCCTATTCAGAGGCGATCTGTGCCTGATGTATAAAGCCATGTCAAACCCGGAATTAATGGGCATGCTGCACCTGAGAATATCCAAATCCCATTGAGCTACACGCTTGAGAGACTTGAACCTCAGCACTGAAATAAATAGGACATGCTGGAGGGACAGATTCATAACCCAGAGGCTCACTTCACTCTGGAATAAAATCCCAGTCCAGGTTAGGCAGAGTCCCTCACTGACTCTCTTCAAGAGGAATCTTGATGAGTGGATGGGACATTGTAGGTTTACCCCGGGTATCACTTCTGTGTCACTGTTAGACAGAGGCACAGTATACTAACCTCGAAAAGGGCATGGCAAGATATATTTACAATGGATGGCGACAGCCAAACACATTCTGGCTAGGTTTATAAATGCCCTAGGGCAGATAGCCTAGTATGAACCTATGAACCTATGACCCTATGTACCTTGTTCCCCATTGGCCCTATGTGCTGTTAATCACCATGGCAATCACAATACTATGGTAGCATGTGCAAAGGTCAGTTGTCAGTCACCTCTATGGTACAGTTGTGGAATATGTGGGTCATGTGGCAATGTCACAGCTGCTACATGTACACAGTCAACCCTCTCCCCTACACATGGATGTACAACACATGTATGAGATGGAACCACATAGCCAAACTGGGGACTAAGCACTCTGAACCCAGTACTGGCATAACCTGTCAGGTGGCATGAAATACTACAGTGACTACAATACCAGTCTGATGTAGACCTACACTGACAGCAATACAAGCACGTGAACACACTGAGCCATTCGTGGAGCCTAAGAATAGCATCCTGCCTGAGCGGCAGACACCTCTGCAGTTGGCACACAGGCATACGTTATGCCAGAACACATCACGCATAACACATAGCACACAAATCTTGTGTGCCAAACAGTCACAGCCTGTATGGCTAGACAACATACCTGCCACAGTTGTGTTAGGTACCTTTATTGTCCGGTACAGTGAGATCACGCTCACCAGGCTGGACAAGGTGAAGGTCACAGTGATATGCCCGTGGGGCACTATGGTCCACCACATAACACAAGCATACAGGTCAGTCAGAGGCATGGACACATATGACTCAGTCATTGTCCATGCCACATACCTTCTCCTGCTGTACTTATAGGGTGCTGTCATCATCAGTGTTTAGAAAGGGGAATGTGCATCCTGTAGTGTGTCCTCCTAGTTGCCAAAAAGGGACATTTCCCTCACACAGAATTGCACACACACTAACCCCCCTCATCCAAACACACATACTTGCAGGTTTCAAACCCCTACTTAACTATGTTATGACACTCAAGACAAATGCATTAGCGGAGCGCGCTATTCGCATTACTGGGAGGTTTTCCTTCTCCTGCTGTACTTATAGGGTGCTGACATCATCACTGTTTATAAAGGGGAATGTGCATCCTGTAGTGTGTTCTCCTAGTTGCCAAAAGGGACATTTCCCTCACACAGAATTGCACACACACTAACCCCTCATCCAAACACACACACTTGCAGGTTTCAAACCCCTACTTAACTATGTTATGACACTCAAGACGAACGCATTAGCAGAGCGTGCTATTCGCATTACTGGGAGGTTTTCCTTCTCCTGCTGTACTTATAGGGTGCTGACATCATCAGTGTTTAGAAAGGGGAATGTGCATCCTGTAGTGTGTTCTCCTAGTTGCCAAAAGGGACATTTCTTTCATACAGACTTGCACACACACCAACCCCACTCACACACGCCCACACTGAGCATTTGCAGGATTCAAACCCCTATCTAACTATGTCATGACACTCGTGACGGATGCATTAGCAGAGCGCACTATCCAGATTACTGGGCATCTGTGCTGCACCTGCAGTATTTATAGGGTGCTGACATCATTATTTCTACAGAGGTATGTACATCTAGTACTACCTGTCAGGTGGGGGATAGCATATATATGCATTTGCAGCCACCTACGTCAGGGTCAGATATGCACATGGCACTGGCAGGTTATGTTTTATACCATGCTTCGTGACCACAGGACCTGTAACACACAACACAACCAGTCCTGACCACCCCTCCCACATCCAGGACACACACTTTGCTTCCCTAGGCACAGTGCCAAGATATGCAGGTGTTCACATACACCATTCCAGTTGTTAATGTCAGGTACAGGCATATTGTGTGTGGGAACTACTCAGGCCTCTACAACATTACCCTACAGCCACTACAATTTGTGAGTCCATGTGCTATGGCAGAACCACTCACCACAGCCACAAGGGGGAATACATATTGCACCTGACCATCTACAACATGGGTACTCACTGTTCCACACCAGAGGTAGACCACCATTGTTGATATCTGACCATACCCACCTTTCCCTGGCCATCCATATCCCATCCCCACCCCCAGGCAAGGTTGTCACTGCAAACAAACTGTATTTATCAAAAGCAGACTTTACACTTGTGAAGACTGGGATGGAAGACTTCAAAGGACCCATGCTGGGGGAGTATACAGGCCACTCTGCATAATCCTTGACAATTGCATTCTATGAGCATGTGGAAGGTTTGCATTGATCATGCTATCCCAAATATAAATGGAAACACCAAGCAGATAACGATAGGAACAACTCGCCACCATGAAGACCAGTTCAGGAAAACTTTAATATAGTCCAAATGCCAAAAACACTCCAAATAAATTGAACGCCTTAATACAGAAAATTACACTCTGCGTTTTCGTCAACTTCACTGACTTCATCAGAAGTTGACGAAAATGCAGAGTGTAATTTTCTGTATTAAAGCGTTCAATTTATTTGGAGTGTTTTTGGTGTTTGGACTATATTAAAGTTTTCCTGAACTGGTCTTCGTGGTGGCGAGTTGTTCCTATCGTTATCTGCTTGGTGTTTCCATTTGGAGTTTGTTTGCAGTTCCTTTTTTCTTCTATCCCAAATATACCCATGACTGCTCCACAACAGGACACCTGTCAGATGTACACCAGCCATATATGAGCTGTCCAACAGAGTGAGCTAATACATTGCAGAGCAGTAGCCCACAGAGGGAGGACATCTCTGAACAGTACCGGCACAACACTTCAATCCCTCATAATCATCAGGACACAGTGTTGACAGTGAAATTGTCCAGACAATGCAGATAAGGCTCCCCTCAGTCTGTTATTGATGCCCACTTACTGTTAGAGGTCCTCAGCAACCCTCTTCCAGCACACACCAACAACATGGCTGTGGCTTAGCAAATTCAAACCCTGGGATCTCCACTGTGTCCCTGCTTGACAGAGGCACAGCACACTAGCCTCACATGGTGCCTTATGTGAGCTACTTTACAGTGGCACAGTAGACTACTGTACTGGGGAGGCAGACGCCAAGCACACTCTGGCTAAGCTGTCATTCCCTAAGGCAAACAGCCTAGTGTTGACCTCTACACCCATATGTTTAATTGTCAAATGCACATTATTTGTTGCTGATAGACTGTTTGCAGGTCTTTATTGCCATAGCATTCCCTGTTTGTATGAACAACTTGTGTATCTGTGGAAGATGTTTGCATATGGGAGGGATCCACTATATCACGTATGTCTCTGTAGTCATTTAACTGTGTGCACTGGGCAGATTGCTGTAATGTGGTTGGTTCCTGGAATAACACGCATAAAATACCAGATATGTGTGGCCAACTGCTAAACTGAGATTTGGCCTAAGTGTGTGAGCATGCCCAGTTCAGCCTTCCCATGGCATGTTGTCTGACATATGTCTCATTTATCAAAGTGTGTGAGCATGCCCAGTGTGAGCTTTCCATATGTTGAACTCTGCAGCCCACCACATTTGTGGATGAGTGTGAACTTCAACAAATATCTCCCGTTTATGGTTGTGTGTTGTGTGTCATGTGTGTGGTTACTGTCCGACTGCTTTGTGTGTGAACACAACAGGGATTATACTGTGCCTGCAGGGTTTGCATGGGATACTTTGCATACAGTTGTCAACATCCTTTCATACTGACCTAACACTGTAGTACCGTATAGTGTACTGGTTCAGTACTTTGACTGTGGTGGACAGCATCCTGGGCTTTAGTCCTATCACTGCTTTACATTTCCATAGTGAGCACAACAGCCTGGTTAGGGGCCAGTTGTGCACATCTGACCATGTTGCATTATGTTCAGATATGAACTACTTAAACCAGGCTTGTCCAACATTGGTAGTGTATTCCACAACATAGGTGTACATTTGCAAACACTAGCGATGTACCCTAGGCCATTTCTAATGCTAGTCGGAGAGTGTGTTTATCCTTCGACACACATTGTAAGTGGAGTTTGCCATGACATATGTCATGGTTAGTATACTGTGCCTCTGTCTACCTGTGACATAACAGTGATACCCAGGGTAAACCTACCATCTCCCATCCACTCATCAAGATTCCTCTCGAGGAGAATCAATGAGTGACTCTATGGATAGCCTGTACTGGGAGTTTACTCATGAGTGGGGGTGGCTTCTGTGTTATGGATCATGCAGTACAGCTTGTCCTATGTATGTCAGTGCTGGGGTTCAGGTCTCTCATGTGCATAGCTCACTGCCATTCAGATTGTACAAGGTGCAGCATGTTTATTGATTCCAGCTTGGACATGGCTTTATACATCAGGCACAGCTTGCCTCTGGGTGGGCAGTATGGCAGTGTGTGTAGCTGCAGTTTGTTTAATCAGGCAACACATGGCATCTGTGCAAGCTCTTTGATACTCCTGGTGAGGTACTGTTGGGGACTTTACAGTTGATGGAGGTGTCTGCTGAGGTACATCCCACAGGGGCTATTGTAGTCAATTGTAATGCTGATGAAGGATGACTGCAGAGCCACAATGACCTCCCCTTATCTAGATCTGACAACCTTCATGATTAGGTGGGTATATGGTATGTTTCTGTAAACACTACAGCCACATGTTTGTACAATGCAGGATATCTATCACCTTGTGTCCCCAGGTCTCTCATTACATGTTAAGTACGTAATGGGTTAACACTTATGTGGTAATTGGTGGGCACTTACTGTATATCCACGGGGGTTGACTATACACTTTTCTGCAATTAGCTTGCTGACATGACTATGGCACCAGTTGTCTGTTTCTATGTGGCCCTTTTGTGGGATGCTTGTGTCAGCTGGAGGGTCAGATATGGTGGGCAGTTTGTAGTCCTCTGCAAACATGTTCAGACACAGTCCTTCCATGTTGGCCTGTACCTATGGGACATATATACCAAACGAGGAAGGTCCCAGGACCAAGCCTTGTGGGATGCCAGTTATATCTGGTTTGTAGTCTGACATGGCTGCAGCATGTCTGACCATGTCAGTTCTGTCCTTGGTCTGGTTTGCAACCCCTCTACTGACATAGGGGTTTATATTTAAGCTGGTGAGCATATCTATAATGAACATGTAGGGTATTGTATAGAAGCCTTTGCAAGGTCCAGCTACACTGTGTGGACCACATTGCCCTCATCAATGACCTTAATGACTGTTTCAAATGTGTCAAACATGTTGAGGTGCAGGATCTGCACTTAAGAAAGCCACACTGGGTAGGGTCCGGTGTCAGTAGGTCCCCAATATCTTTATGTCTGCGGTACATGCTGATCCTTTCCATAGCTGTGCAGACCGAGCTTCTCAGGATTCTGGGGTGGTAGTTTTCAGTATCCATTCAGGCAACACCTTTGTTGAGAATGAACACTGTTGTTGTACACTGCTCTTTGGGTACATATCCTGTGGTAAGGCTGACACTGAGCAGTAGTGTGATTTGGCATTCCATTCTTCTTGGAATCCATGTTGGACTCAGCCCAGGACACCATCTCATACCATTGCTGCTGTGTGTTTTGCTTTGTAGATGCTGGCTGTTACCTCAGCATCTGCAATGTCAGGGGGCCAGCAGTCTGCTGGGATAGATATTTTGCATTCTGGGGGTTGCACTGCACCTGTCAGGATGTATGTTGGCAATATGTGTGTGTGTTTGGTATGTTGTTTGTAATATTTGTGTGATTCAGAGCATATCTGTGAATTCCCAACATGGTTCCTACCATCAGTTGTGGAAGCCTTGGGATTATCCTTAGTGCCCTGTACAATTTGTATCTTCATAGGTTCATAGGGTCATACTAGGCTATCCACCCTAGGGCATTTGTAAGCCTAGCCAGAGTGTGTGTGGCTTTTGCCACCCATTGCTATGTGAATATTATGGCCATTTATGATTTGCTTTGCTGTGCCTCTGTCTGGACGTGACACAGTGAAGACCCCCAGTGTAAATCTACGATCATCCATCCACTTGGCAAGATTCCTGTTGAAGAGTGTCAGTGAGGGGCTCTGCCTAACATGGAGTGGGATTCTGTTCCAGGGTATGGGGAGCCTCTGGGTTATGTATCTGTCCCTCCAGCACATCCTATTTCATTATGTGTTGAGGTTGACATCTCTCACTCTCACAGCTCTGATGGCTTTGAGTTTTTTGGGGTGGAGCATGTCCATTACTCCTGTGTTGGACATGGCCTTGTGCAACAGACATACAATGCCTCTGTGTAGGCAGTATGTGACTGCATTAAGCTGGGGTGTCTACAGCCAGGCAGCATATGACATATATTTGAGACCTTTTATCCTCTTGGTGAGGTACCTTTGAGGTCTTTCTAACTGCTGCAGGTGTCAGGTAAGGTACATCCCAAATGAGGCATTGTACTAGATTATGGGTCTGATAAGAGAACAGTATAGGGGCACAATGTCCTCTGTTGACATAGACGTGAATCCTTTCATGATACGGTGTCCAATATAGACAGTCTTCCTAGCCACATTGGCAATGTGAGTGTCACATAACAGGTTACTATCCACTTGTGTCCCTAGGTACCTGATTACTCCTTCCATACATAATGGTTTACCACCTATGTGGTAATTTGTGAGTACCTTGTTTGGTATTTGGTGGGACATTCATACTGTCCAGTGTCTTCAGGACGGCTGGGTGGGGTTCCTGTGTGTGAGAGTGTGGTCTGTAGCATGCTACAGACTGTACAGCAGTCTTGCCTACAGTTAGTTGCACATGGGTGGACTCCAATGCCTTGTGCATTGTCAGTTACCTGGACGTATGGGTGTCTGTGCTGAATATGGATACTCACCCTCCTTTTATGTTTTGTTCCAGGTTTTGGGGCCATAACGCATGATATGTGGTATAACCTGGTAGTGCTGGTGTGCTGTCAGGAGGGTTGCAGCAGGTTTCTATCACTGTACAGACATCGATGTTCTCCATACTGGGGATGGCCTCGGGAGCATGCATATTGAGGTTTACACATCTGGCATTGGTCAGCATTACCCTTATGTTTCTTTCCACTTATGTTTTGTAGGGTGGTGGGTTAGTCTTTTCAGCCTTGCCTATGAAAGACTCTATGGAGGTGGCAAAAGCCTTATCCAATATCCAGATGTCCAGGGGTAACAGGTGCAAGCCATCCCTGGAACAGCTGCGTGGCTTGTCAAGCATGCCATCCCAAGCAGACAGACATTGGATCCCCTTGGAATGACACCAGTAATTGTGCCACTTGTTATAACTGATCATTCCATGTTTGTACTGTGGCATCATTCTTGGTGAGGGTAGGATGCTGCAAACGGTCAGTGTCATTCTGGCCTGGACTACATAATCGGAGAGCTCATCTATGTCTCTTTTCATGTAGTCCGGGGAGGTACATCTCAGGTCATTCACACCAGCATGGACTATGACTGCATCATATTTCTACTTGCTTTGGGGTGACCTGCATACTTGTGTTATGTGGCGTATTGTAGCAGCCTACAGGCAGCTTACTGTACCCTTTCCCTTGTTCAGTCTGGTGTGCGGGACAGCAGCGTGTCTCACTATGGAGTCACCTATTACAACTGTATCAGGCATGTTGTTTCTCCTTCTGGCCTGTGACTGTTTGGCACACCAGCTTTGTGTACTATGTGTTGCATGTGCTATGTTTGGAGGTTGTTTGATTGGGTGTCTGCTTTGGAGGTCTCTGTTGGTGTGGTGTGTTTGTAATTTGGGCCTCCAGGAATGTTTTCCTGTGTTTATGTCTTTGGTTTGCAGTTGTGATAGGTCTATGTGGGACTGGGTTTGTGGTGTGTGTGGTTACCTTCTCCTCCTGACTAGTTTTGGGAGTACTGAGTTGAGGGAGCTCAGCCTCCAGTTTGGATAGATGGTTGCATCTCTCACATATATTTGTATTTCTTTGGGTTAGTTGGGGGTTGTCTGTGTACTTGGGGCAGGTGTAACATTGCCTCAAGATTCACAGATTCAACTTGTTGTAGCTGGCCTTAGTGGATTGTATGTGTGGACATATTTTATTGCCATACTACTGATCAGTGATTACTTCTTTTTTTATGTTTGCTCTGTCATGTAGTAGCTTCCTCATTCTCTTGCATGGTTTGGTTATGGCTGGTGTCCACCATGCCAGATGCCTGCGTGTATGGCATTGTGTCTTGATTTAATTTAGGATTGCATAATCCAAGCATTCCTGGCAGTGTTCATGGAATGCCTGTATAACAGGTTCTGAGGTGTGGCCCATATTTTGCACCTGCACAGGACCTTTAATGGATTCCACATCAGTTTGGAGGAGTGCAAATTTTGCTTTACACATGTTTTTCACTGTGGTTTTCTGGCCAGGGACTGTGGTCAGGATGTGTATATCCAGTGTGATTACTCTATGGTCTGGTCTTACCAGTGAGCAATACACTTCTCATCTTGCCATCCAGTACCCATGTTGCTGATTATCACATCCAGTATGCTTACCCTCTTGTGGGAGTGGTACATTGTTCCTGGGCATTTTGGTTTATGGATTCTATGAACTTTTGTCCTACAGTGTTGGAGCTAGTATAATGTTCCCAGTCTATGTCTGGGTATTTTCAGTCACCCAATATAATGTGGTTTGGAGGACTTGATATATTCATGTATTCCAACATAGGCCAGGTGCAGTTCCTGGTGTTGGGATGGTAGTCTGTAGCAGGCTATAAACTGCGGGGCAGTTTTAGCCACTGTTACTTGACCATGGCTAGTCCATGCTGCTTCTTGTTGTGGTACCAACATGGGGGTGTGGTTATCCTTGACAATTATTGCTAGTCACCCTCCTTTTGTAGCTTGTTCCATGTTTTGAGGCTGTACAGCACAGTATGAGGTGTAACCTGGTAGTGTTAGGGTCCTGTTGTGAGCCTTGACCCAGTTTTCTGTTACAGCACAGATATCAACATTCTCCATACTTGGTGAGTTTAGACTGCATGCATCTTGCTGTTTAGACTTCTGGTATTGGGTAGCATTACATCTAGGTTCTTATCCCTTCTGATACCTATGGAGGTAGGTTTGTGTTTTGAGCCTTACCTATTCAGGGCATGCTGTGGGTAACAACAGCCTTTGCCAGTATCCATATGGCCTGCACTGATAGGTGCACGCCAGTTCTAGCAGGTGGAGCATCATGTCATGCTCAGCATGTCATCCCAGGCTGGCACACATTGGATTCCCTTTGACTAACTGCAATACTTCAGCCAATTATTGCACTTGATCATCTCATTGTCATATTGTGGCATGATGCTTGGTGAGGGTAGGATGTTAGTCACGGTCCTCAGGTGTGCATATAGTACATGGTGTTGCATTACTTAACACATGGCATTCATGCCTCAGGTGGTGCTGCAGGGCTGCCTCTGTTGGATGCACATATTATACTCCCTGTACATGTTTGTGAGCAGGTCATGTCATTTTAGGCATCCCTGTTATTATTTGAGTGAGTCAGAGGGGGTATCATTCCCAGGGTTCCTACTGAGCCAGTGTATGTGTTGCCTCTTTGCCAAGGCCAGGGCATACTGGGCATGCCTCCTTCTGCCTACTGGGGCAGGCTCAGGTTGTTCCTCCTCTGAGTCACGCTCTGCCTGTGATGGCCTTGGCAATGGTGGGGGGCTGTTTGGCCCAGCCCTATGCTGGTCCTGCTGCAGCTGTTTTTGCAAAATCGTATTATGTAGCATAGCACATACCATGACAATTTGGGTACATGTAGTTGGTGTGTACTGCAAGGCTCCACCAGATGTGTCCAGACACCGGAACCATGACTTGAGCAGCCCAAACACACGCTCTATTACATTACGTGTTTGTGCGTGTGCCTCATTATGGCGTTCCTGTTCAGGTGTGTGTGCGTTTCTGATGGGTGTCATCAGCCACGGCTCCAGTGCATAACCTGCATCCCCCACTAGGTGTCCATGTGGGATGTCCCCATTGGCAAATGTCTGGTACAGCTGCGTCAAATGCCAGATGTGGGAATCATGGTAGCTCCCAGGGCAGCCAGCACACACATTCATTATTATGCCCTGGGCATCACACACGACCTGGCAGTTGATGGAGGGGAAGCCCTTGCAGTTAATGTAGGCCCTATCCCGCTCACCGGCTGGTGCTTTGATGCATATGTGCGTGCAGTCTATTGCACCCACTACCTCTGGGTATTCCGCTATTTGCTGGAAGAGACGCATATTGCTGGCCAATACCTCACGGGCATTGGGGAAATATACATGATCACCGACATGTGCTGACATGGCATCCAGGAACTGGTGCAGTACCCTGGAGGCTGATGCCTGTGATATCCCCATCATATCACCAGTTGGTCTCTGGAAGGTACCTGTTGCTAGTATTCTTAGGCCAACAGATACCTTGGTTTCCACTGGGATGGGTTCCCCTCTGTTGGTTCTGTGTGTGAGCCGTGGCCTGCACAGCTCCACTATTTGCTGCAGGAGCTCTCTGTCCACTCTATAGCGCTCTACTATCTCCAGCTCATGCAATCCGTGGTAGGTAAACCTGGGCCTGTACACTCTTCTCCGTCTCCTCACTGTGGGTTGTCTGGCACCATCTGCATTGTCACCACCCTCAGCAAGTCGCCTATGTCTCATTATGACAGCTATGGCAGCCCCTAACATTTCTGCTCTGAGTTCAGCTTTTTCAGTTTTCACTTCTAATAGCTTACTCCTGTCTTGCAGTGTCTCTTGAGAGAAACATCTTGCACTGCTGTTTGCAGAGTTTTAAGTGCTTGGCTGAGCTACTATTCTGCCTGTGTAATTGCCTGCTTCTAATTGTTTTCACCTGCTAGCTCCAGCAGTATTCCCTGCTAGCTTCCTACTAATTCTGTTGCTTCCTTTTTCCTTTCTGTTTCCTCAGGGAGGAGCAGCGTGCATACTAGCAGAAACATGCTCACAGTGGCTTACACGCGCACACACATGCTTACATGGTTCAGAATCTGCTTATTCGGGTTAAAATGCGTGCACACCCGCACAAACAGTGTTAAACATCTCCCAACATGCTTCCACATGCTCAGTCTGCCTTACATGCGCGCACACTGTCTTACTCGCGCTTCATGGCGCGCACATGTGCACATGCACGGCCAGCATGAAACTTTGGTGTAGGCAACAGTGTAAACCTTCCATTTCTTGACTTTTCCATGCTTATGTTGTGGCACTCCTCTTTCCATGATATGTGTCTGACATCTGCCATGTAACTCTGACCTCCAATGAACTGCATTTCTTTCTGCCATTCCCCCCTGTGATGTCACCTATCTCCTACTCTATTCCTCCCCCTTATGTATCTCTTACACTACTCAGAATGTGCTCATTTGCTATGTGACAGTGGAATTCAGTATCCTAACACTCATTTGCATCACATTGCCTACTAATGCTTAGTTACATCTCTTAGACTCAGCTTCCCCCCTTAGCAACCACTAAACGGTGGCCATGTTGTTTTTGGTCTGCTGGTCCCTGCATTGTAAATCCATGTATTGCATAAAACCCACATTTGTGGGTTTATAACCTTCATTTTTATGTTTTTATGTAGCGCAGCCCGTTTGCGTGGGGCTGCGCTGCGTTTAAACATCGGTGATCACTGAAAAAAAATTATTTATTTCTCATATTTGCATAGGGGTACCTTGCCAATGACCACATATTTGGCCATTGGCATGCTGCCTGACACATATGCACCCTTTATTTGGAGCTGACATTGCTCCATTGTGTTTTTTGCAGAAACGTACTCAGTTGTCAACTGAGTACATTTCTGCAGCTAAAACGGCTCTTACATGGGCTGCTTTAGGCTTCCTGGATCGCTAATCAACTTCATTTGCATGCTATTCGGCTGCAAGTGAGGTGATTAACTTATCCACACCCACTCTGTGTAAGAGACATTTTAGCTGGTCTCTTACATGGACTTTGGGCTGTTCCTGGATCGTGAAAGCTGCATGGAGTCTTACACTACTCTTAGACTCCATGCAAGCCTTCATGAATCCTGCCCATAGTCATTTAGCAGTGTGTTTACAAGGTTTTCTATTGATATAGCCATTTAGCAGTGTGTTTATAAGGTTTTGTAGTGATATAGCCATTTAGCAGTGTGTTTACAAGGTTTTCTAGTGATATAGCCATTTAGCAGTGTGTTTACAAGGTTGTGTAGTGATATAGCCATTTAGCAGTGTGTTTACAAGATTTTGTAGTGATATAGCCATTTAGCAGTGTGTTTACAAGGTTTTCTAGTGATATAGCCATTTAACAGTGTGTTTACAAGGTTATGTAATGATATTTAGCAGTGTGTTTACAAGGTTTTCCTCTGATATATTCATTTTGTAGTGTGTTTCAAAGGTTTTGTAGTGATATTTTGCAGTGTGTTCACAAAGTTTTCTAGTGATATAGTCATTTAGCAGTATGTTTACAAGGTTTTGTAGTGATATAGCCATTTAGCAGTGTGTTTACAAGGTTTTGTAGTGGTATTTAGCAGTGTGTTTACAAGGTTTTGCAGTGATATTCAGTAGTGTGTTTACAAGGTCTTGAAGTTATATTTAGCAGTGTATTTACAAGGTTTTGTAGTGATATAGCCTTTAGCAGTGTGTTTACAATGTTTTCTAGTGATATAGCCATTTAGCAGTGTGTTTACAAGGTTATGTAGTGATATTTAGCAGTGTGTTTACAAGGTTTTGTAGTGATATAGCCATTTAGCAGTTTGTTTAAAAGGGTTTTGTAGTGACATAGCCATTTAGCAGTGTGTTTACAAGGTTTTGTAGTGATATAGCCATTTAGCAGTGTGTTTACAAGGTTTTGTAGTGATATAGCCATTTAGCAGTGTGTTTACAAGGTTTTGATGTGATATAGCCATTTAGCAGTGTGTTTACAAGGTTATGTAGTGATATTTAGCAGTATGTTTACAAGGTTTTGCAGTGATATAGCCATTTAGCAGTATGTTTACAAGGTTTTGTAGTGATATAGCCATTTAGCAGTGTGATTACAAGGTTTTGTGGTGATATAGCCATTTAGCAGTGTGTTTACAAGGTTTTGTAGTGATATAGCCATTTAGCAGTGTGTTTACAAGGTTTTCTAGTGATATAGCCATTTAGCAGTGTGTTTACAAGGTTTTGAAGTGATATAGCCATTTAGCAGTGTGTTTACAATGTTATGTAGTGATATTTAGCAGTGTGTTTACAAGGTTTTGTAGTGATATAGCCACTTAGCAGTGTGTTTACAAGGTTTTGTAGTGATATAGCCATTTAGCAGTGTGTTTACAAGGTTTTGTAGAGATATTTAGCAGTGTGTTTACAAGGTTTATAGTGATATAGCCATTTAGCAGTGTGTTTACAAGGTTATGTAGTGATATTTAGCAGTGTGGTTACAAGGTTTTGTAGTGATATAGCCATTTAACAGTTTGTTTACAAGGTTATGTAGTGATATTTAGCAGTGTGTGTGTACAAGGTTTTGTAGTGATATAGCCATTTAGCAGTGTGTTTACAAGATTTTCTAGTGATATAGTCATGTAGTGATATTTAGCAGTGTGTTTACAAAGTTTTGTGGTGATATAGCCATTTAGCAGTGTGTTTACAAGGTTTTGTAGTGATATAGCCATTTAGCAGTGTGTTTACAAGGTTTTGTAGTGATATAGCCATTTAGCAGTGTGTTTACAAGGTATTCTAGTGATATAGTCATTTAGCAGTGTGTTTGCAAGATTATGTAGTAATATTTAGCAGTGTGTTTACAAGACTTTCTAGTGATATAGCCATTTAACAGTGTGTTTAGAAGGTTTTTTAGTGATATAGCCATGTAGCAGTGTGTTTACAAGGTTTTCTAGTGATATAGTCATTTAGCAGTGTGTTTTCAAGGTTATGTAGTGATATTTATCAGTGTGTTTACAAGGTTTTCTAGTGATATAGCCATTTAGCAGTGTGTTTACAAGGTTTTCTAGTGATATATCCATTTAGCAGTGTGTTTACAAGGTTTTGTTGTGATATAGCCATTTAGCAGTGTATTTATAAGGTTTTCTAGTGATATAGTCATTTAGCAGTGTGTTTACAAGGTGCTGTAGTGATATAGCCATTTAGCAGTGTGTTTACAAGGTTTTCTAGTGATATGGTCATTTAGCAGTGTGTTTACAAGGTTTTCTAGTGATATAGTCATTTGGCAGTGTGTTTACAATGTTTTCTAGTGATATAGACATTTAGCAGTGTGTTTACAAGGTTTTGCAGTGATATAGCCATTCAGCAGAGTGTTTACAAGGATTTGAAGTGATATTTAGCAGTGTGTTTACAAGGTTATGTAGTGATATTTAGCAGTGTGTTTACAAGATTTTGTAGCGATATAGCCATTTAGCAGTGTGTTTACAAAGTTTTGTAGTGATATAGCCATTTAGCAGTGTGTTTACAAGGTATTCTAGTGACATAGTCATTTAGCAGTGTGTTTGCAAGGTTATGTAGTGATATTTAGCAGTGTGTTTACAAGGTTTTCTAGCAATATAGCCATTTAGCAGTGTGTTTAGAAGGTTTTGTGGTGATATAGCCATGTAGCAGTGTGTTTACAAGGTTTTCTAGTGATATAGTCATTTAGCAGTGTGTTTACAAGGTTATGTAGTGATATTTAGCAGTGTGTTTACAAGGTTTTCTAGTAATATAGCAATTTAACAGTGTGTTTACAAGGTTTGCTAGTGATATAGCCATTTAGCAGTGTGTTTACAATGTTTTGTTGTGATATAGCCATTTAGCAGTGTATTTACAAGGTTCTGTAGTGATATAGCCCTTTAGCAGTGTGTTTACAAGGTTTTCTAGAGATATAGTCATTTAGCAGTGTGTTTACAAGGTTTTTTAGTGATATAGTCATTTAGCAGTGTGTTTACAAGGTTCTGTAGTGATATAGCCATTTAGCAGTGTGTTTACAAGGTTTTCTAGTGATATAGTCATTTAGCAGTGTGTTTACAATGTTTTCTAGTGATATAGTCATTTAGCAGTGTGTTTACAAGGTTTTGTAGTGATATAGCCATTTAGCAGTTTGTTTAAAAGGGTTTTGTAGTGACATAGCCATTTAGCAGTGTGTTTACAAGGTTTTGTAGTGATATAGCCATTTAGCAGTGTGTTTACAAGGTTTTGTAGTGATATAGCCATTTAGCAGTGTGTTTACAAGGTTTTGATGTGATATAGCCATTTAGCAGTGTGTTTACAAGGTTATGTAGTGATATTTAGCAGTATGTTTACAAGGTTTTGCAGTGATATAGCCATTTAGCAGTATGTTTACAAGGTTTTGTAGTGATATAGCCATTTAGCAGTGTGATTACAAGGTTTTGTGGTGATATAGCCATTTAGCAGTGTGTTTACAAGGTTTTGTAGTGATATAGCCATTTAGCAGTGTGTTTACAAGGTTTTCTAGTGATATAGCCATTTAGCAGTGTGTTTACAAGGTTTTGAAGTGATATAGCCATTTAGCAGTGTGTTTACAAGGTTATGTAGTGATATTTAGCAGTGTGTTTACAAGGTTTTGTAGTGATATAGCCACTTAGCAGTGTGTTTACAAGGTTTTGTAGTGATATAGCCATTTAGCAGTGTGTTTACAAGGTTTTCTAGTGATATAGCCATTTAGCAGTGTGTTTACAAGGTTTTCTAGTGATATAGCCATTTAGCAGTGTGTTTACAAGGTTTTGTAGAGATATTTAGCAGTGTGTTTACAAGGTTTATAGTGATATAGCCATTTAGCAGTGTGTTTACAAGGTTATGTAGTGATATTTAGCAGTGTGGTTACAAGGTTTTGTAGTGATATAGCCATTTAACAGTTTGTTTACAAGGTTATGTAGTGATATTTAGCAGTGTGTGTACAAGGTTTTGTAGTGATATAGCCATTTAGCAGTGTGTTTACAATATTTTCTAGTGATATAGTCATTTAGCAGTGTGTTTACAAGGTTATGTAGTGATATTTAGCAGTGTGTTTACAAAGTTTTGTAGTGATATAGCCATTTAGCAGTGTGTTTACAAGGTTTTGTAGTGATATAGCCATTTAGCAGTGTGTTTACAAGGTTTTGTAGTGATATAGCCATTTAGCAGTGTGTTTACAAGGTATTCTAGTGATATAGTCATTTAGCAGTGTGTTTGCAAGGTTATGTAGTGATATTTAGCAGTGTGTTTACAAGGTTTTCTAGCAATATAGCCATTTAGCAGTGTGTTTGGAAGGATTTTTGTAGTGATATAGCCATGTAGCAGTGTGTTTACAAGGTTTTCTAGTGATATAGTCATTTAGCAGTGTGTTTACAAGGTTATGTTGTGATATTTAGCAGTGTGTTTACAAGGTTTTCTAGTAATATAGCAATTTAACAGTGTGTTTACAAGGTTTGCTAGTGATATAGCCATTTAGCAGTGTGTTTACAATGTTTTGTTGTGATATAGCCATTTAGCAGTGTATTTACAAGGTTCTGTAGTGATATAGCCCTTTAGCAGTGTGTTTACAAGGTTTTCTATAGATATAGTCATTTAGCAGTGTGTTTACAAGGTTTTTAGTGATATAGTCATTTAGCAGTGTGTTTACAAGGTTCTGTAGTGATATAGCCATTTAGCAGTGTGTTTACAAGGTTTTCTAGTGATATAGTCATTTAGCAGTGTGTTTACAATGTTTTCTAGTGATATAGTCATTTAGCAGTGTGTTTACAAGGTTTTGTAGTGATTTAGCCATTTAGCAGTGTGTTTACAAGGTTTTGTAGTGACATAGCCATTTAGCAGTGTGTTTACAAGGTTTTGTAGTGATATAGCCATTTAGCAGTGTGTTTACAAGGTTTTGTAGTGATATAGCCATTTAGCAGTGTGTTTACATGGTTTTGATGTGATATAGCCATTTAGCAGTGTGTTTACAAGGTTATATAGTGATATTTAGCAGTATGTTTAGAAGGTTTTGCAGTGATATAGCCATTTAGCAGTATGTTTACAAGGTTTTGTAGTGATATAGCCATTTAGCAGTGTGATTACAAGGTTTTGTTGTGATATAGCCATTTAGCAGTGTGTTTACAAGGTTTTGTATTTATATAGCCATTTAGCAGTGTGTTTACAAGGTTTTCTAGTGATATAGCCATTTAGCATTGTGTTTACAAGGTTTTGAGGTGATATAGCCATTTAGCAGTGTGTTTACAAGGTTATGTAGTGATATTTTGCAGTGTGTTTACAAAGTTTTCTAGTGATATAGTCATTTAGCAGTATGTTTACAAGGTTTTGTAGTGATATAGCCATTTAGCAGTGTGTTTACAAGGTTTTGTAGTGGTATTTAGCAGTGTGTTTACAAGGTTTTGCAGTGATATTCAGTAGTGTGTTTACAAGGTCTTGAAGTGATATTTAGCAGTGTATTTACAAGGTTTTGTAGTGATATAGCCTTTAGCAGTGTGTTTACAATGTTTTCTAGTGATATAGCCATTTAGCAGTGTGTTTACAAGGTTATGTAGTGATATTTAGCAGTGTGTTTACAAGGTTTTGTAGTGATATAGCCATTTAGCAGTTTGTTTAAAAGGGTTTTGTAGTGACATAGCCATTTAGCAGTGTGTTTACAAGGTTTTGTAGTGATATAGCCATTTAGCAGTGTGTTTACAAGGTTTTGTAGTGATATAGCCATTTAGCAGTGTGTTTACAAGGTTTTGATGTGATATAGCCATTTAGCAGTGTGTTTACAAGGTTATGTAGTGATATTTAGCAGTGTGTTTACAAGGTTTTGTAGTGATATAGCCATTTAGCAGTGTGTTTACAAGGTTTTGTAGTGATATAGCCATTTAGCAGTGTGTTTACAAGGTTTTGTAGTGATATAGCCATTTAGCAGTGTGTTTACAAGGATTTGTAGTGATATAGCCACTTAGCAGTGTGTTTACAAGGTTTTGTAGTGATATAGCCATTTAGCAGTGTGTTTACAAGGTTTTCTAGTGATATAGCCATTTAGCAGTGTGTTTACAAGGTTTTGAAGTGATATAGCCATTTAGCAGTGTGTTTACAATGTTATGTAGTGATATTTAGCAGTGTGTTTACAAGGATTTGTAGTGATATAGCCACTTAGCTGTGTGTTTACAAGGTTTTGTAGTGATATAGCCATTTAGCAGTGTGTTTACAAGGTTTTCTAGTGATATAGCCATTTAGCACTGTGTTTACAAAAGGTTTTCTAGTGATATAGCCATTTAGCAGTGTGTTTACAAGGTTTTGTAGAGATATTTAGCAGTGTGTTTACAAGGTTTATAGTGATATAGCCATTTAGCAGTGTGTTTACAAGGTTTTGAAGTGATATAGCCATTTAGCAGTGTGTTTACAAGGTTTTGTAGTGATATAGCCATTTAGCAGTGTGTTTACAAGGTTTTGTAGTGATATAGCCACTTAGCAGTGTGTTTACAAGGTTTTGTAGTGATATAGCCACTTAGCAGTGTGTTTACAAGGTTTTGTAGTGATATAGCCATTTAGCAGTGTGTTTACAAGGTTTTCTAGTGATATAGCCATTTAGCAGTGTGTTTACAAGGTTTTGTGGTGATTTAGCCATTTAGCAGTGTGTTTACAAGGTTTTGTAGTGATATAGCCATTTAGCAGTGTGATTACAAGGTTTTGTGGTGATATAGCCATTTAGCAGTGTGTTTACAAGGTTTTGTAGTGATATAGCCATTTAGCAGTGTGTTTACAAGGTTTTCTAGTGATATAGCCATTTAGCACTGTGTTTACAAAAGGTTTTCTAGTGATATAGCCATTTAGCAGTGTGTTTACAAGGTTTTGTAGAGATATTTAGCAGTGTGTTTACAAGGTTTATAGTGATATAGCCATTTAGCAGTGTGTTTACAAGGTTATGTAGTGATATTTAGCAGTATGTTTACAAGGTTTTGCAGTGATATAGCCATTTAGCAGTATGTTTACAAGGTTTTGTAGTGATATAGCCATTTAGCAGTGTGATTACAAGGTTTTGTGGTGATATAGCCATTTAGCAGTGTGTTTACAAGGTTTTGTAGTGATATAGCCATTTAGCAGTGTGTTTATAAGGTTTTCTAGTGATATAGCCATTTAGCAATGTGTTTACAAGGTTTTGAAGTGATATAGCCATTTAGCAGTGTGTTTACAAGGTTTGTAGTGATATAGCCATTTAGCAGTGTGTTTACAAGGTTTTGTAGTGATATAGCCATTTAGCAGTGTGTTTACAAGGTTTTGTAGTGATATAGCCATTTAGCAGTGTGTTTACAAGGTTTTGTAGTGATATAGCCATTTAGCAGTGTGTTTACAAGGTTTTCTAGTGATATAGCCATTTAGCAGTGTGTTTACAAGGTTTTGTAGTGATATAGCCATTTAGCAGTGTGTTTACAAGGTTTCTAGTGATATAGCCATTTAGCAGTGTGTTTACAAGGTTTTGTAGTGATATAGCCATTTAGCAGTGTGTTTACAAGGTTTTCTAGTGATATAGCCATTTAGCAGTGTGTTTACAAGGTTTTGTAGTGATATAGCCATTTAGCAGTGTGTTTACAAGGTTTTGTAGTGATATAGCCATTTAGCAGTGTGTTTACAAGGTTTTCTAGTGATATAGCCATTTAGCAGTGTGTTTACAAGGTTTTGTAGTGATATAGCCATTTAGCAGTGTGTTTACAAGGTTTTCTAGTGATATAGCCATTTAGCAGTGTGTTTACAAGGTTTTGTAGTGATATTGCCATTTTGCAGTGTGATTACAAGGTTTTGTAGTGATATAGCCATTTAGCAGTGTGTTTACAAGGTTTTCTAGTGATATTGCCATTTAGCAGTGTGTTTACAAGGTTTTGTAGTGATATAGCCATTTAGCAGTGTGTTTACAAGGTTTTGTAGTGATATAGCCATTTAGCAGTGTGTTTACAAGGTTTTGTAGTGATATAGCCATTTAGCAGTGTGTTTACAAGGTTTTGTAGTGATATAGCCATTTAGCAGTGTATTTACAAGGTTTTGTAGTGATATAGCCATTTAGCAGTGTGTTTACAAGGTTTTAGTGATATAGCCATTTAGCAGTGTGTTTACAAGGTTTGTAGTGATATAGCCATTTAGCAGTGTGTTTACAAGGTTTTGTAGTGATATAGCCATTTAGCAGTGTGTTTACAAGGTTTTGTAGTGATATAGTGATATAGCCATTTAGCAGTGTGTTTACAAGGTTTTGTAGTGATATAGCCATTTAGCAGTGTGTTTACAAGGTTTTGTAGTGATATAGCCATTTAGCAGTGTGTTTACAAGGTTTTCTAGTGATATAGCCATTTAGCAGTGTGTTTACAAGGATTTGTAGTGATATAGTCATTTAGCAGTGTGTTTACAAGGTTATTTAGTGATATTTAGCAGTGTGTTTACAAAGGTTTGTAGTGATATAGCCATTTAGCAGTGTGTTTACAAGGTTTTGTAGTGATATAGCCATTTAGCAGTGTGTGTACAAGCTTTTGTAGTGATATTTAGCAGTGTGTTTACAAGGTTATGTAGTGATATAGCCATTTAGCAGTGTGTTTACGTTATGTAGTGATATTTAGCAGTGTGGTGACAAGGTTATGTAGTGATATAGCCATTTAGCAGTGTGTTTACAAGGTTTTGTAGTGATATAGCCATTTAGCAGTGTGTTTACAAGGTTTTGTAGCGATATAGCCATTTAGCAGTGTGTTTACAAGGTTTTGTAGTGATATAGCCATTTAGCAGTGTGTTTACAAGGTTTGTAGTGATATAGCCATTTAGCAGTGTGTTTACAAGGTTTTGTAGTGATATAGCCATTTAGCAGTGTGTTTACAAGGTTTTGTAGTGATATAGCCATTTAGCAGTGTGTTTACAAGGTTTTGTAGTGATATAGCCATTTAGCAGTGTGTTTAGAAGGTTTTGTAGTGATATAGCCATTTAGCAGTGTGTTTACAAGGTTTTGTAGTGATATAGCCATTTAGCAGTGTGTTTACAAGGTTTTGTAGTGAGATAGCCATTTAGCAGTGTGTTTACAAGGTTTGTCTAGTGATATAGCCATTTAGCAGTGTGTTTACAAGGTTTGTAGTGATATAGCCATTTAGCAGTGTGTTTACAAGGTTTTCTAGTGATATAGCCATTTAGCAGTGTGTTTACAAGGTTTTGTAGTGATATAGCCATTTAGCAGTGTGTTTACAAGGTTTTGTAGTGATATAGCCATTTAGCAGTGTGTTTACAAGGTTTTGTAGTGATATAGCCATTTAGCAGTGTGTTTACAAGGTTATGTAGTGATATTTAGCATTGTGTTTACAAGGTTTTGTAGTGATATAGCCACTTAGCAGTATGTTTACAAGGTTTTATAGTGATATAGCCATTTAGCAGTGTGATTACAAGGTTTTGTGGTGATATAGCCATTTAGCAGTGTGTTTACAAGGTTTTGTAGTGATATAGCCATTTAGCAGTATGTTTACAAGGTTTTGTAGTGATATAGCCATTTAGCAGTGTGTTTACAAGGTTTTCTAGTGATATAGCCATTTAGCAGTGTGTTTACAAGGTTATGTA
This sequence comes from Protopterus annectens, assembly GCF_019279795.1. Classification (NCBI taxonomy): domain Eukaryota; kingdom Metazoa; phylum Chordata; order Ceratodontiformes; family Protopteridae; genus Protopterus; species Protopterus annectens. The sequence goes on along the minus strand of NC_056742.1, from coordinate 526,574,206 downwards.
GTGATATTTAGCAGTGTGTTTACAAGGTTTCTAGTGATATAGCCATTTAGCAGTGTGTTTACAAGGTTTTGTAGTGATATAGCCATTTAGCAGTGTGTTTACAAGGTTTTCTAGTGATATAGCCATTTAGCAGTGTGTTTACAAGGTTATGTAGTGATATAGGCATTTAGCAGTGTGTTTACAAGGTTTTGTAGTGATTTAGCCATTTAGCAGTGTGTTTACAAGGTTTTGTAGTGATATAGCCATTTAGCAGTGTGTTTACATGGTTTTGATGTGATATAGCCATTTAGCAGTGTGTTTACAAGGTTTTGTAGTGATATAGCCATTTAGCAGTGTGATTACAAGGTTTGTCTAGTGATATAGCCATTTAGCAGTGTGTTTACAAGGTTTTGTAGTGATATAGCCATTTAGCAGTGTGTTTACAAGGTTTTGTATAGCCACTTAGCAGTGTGTTTACAAGGTTTTGTAGTGATATAGCCATTTAGCAGTGTGTTTACAAGGTTTTCTAGTGGTATAGCCATTTAGCACTGTGTTTACAAGGTTTTGTAGTGATATAGCCATTTAGCAGTATGTTTACAAGGTTTTGTAGTGATATAGCCATTTAGCAGTGTGTTTACAAGGTTTTGTAGTGATATAGCCATTTAGCAGTGTGTTTACAAGGTTTTGTAGCGATATAGCCATTTAGCAGTGTGTTTACAAGGTTTTGTAGTGATATAGCCATTTAGCAGTGTGTTTACAAGGTTTTGTAGTGATATAGCCATTTAGCAGTGTGTTTACAAGATTTTGTAGTGATATAGCCATTTAGCAGTGTGTTTACAAGGTTTTGTAGTGATATAGCCATTTAGCAGTGTGTTTACAAGGTTTTGTAGTGATATAGCCATTTAGCAGTGTGTTTACAAGGTTTTGTAGTGATATAGCCATTTAGCAGTGTGTTTACAAGGTTTTCTAGTGATATAGCCATTTAGCAGTGTGTTTACAATGTTTTGTAGTGATATAGCCATTTAGCAGTGTGTTTACAATGTTATGTAGTGATATTTAGCAGTGTGTTTACAAGGATTTGTAGTGATATAGCCACTTAGCAGTGTGTTTACAAGGTTTTGTAGTGATATAGCAATTTAGCAGTGTGTTTACAAGGATTTGTAGTGATATAGCCACTTAGCAGTGTGTTTACAAGGTTTTGTAGTGATATAGCCATTTAGCAGTGTGTTTACAAGGTTTTCTAGTGATATAGCCATTTAGCAGTGTGTTTACAAGGTTTTGAAGTGATATAGCCATTTAGCAGTGTGTTTACAAGGTTTTGTAGTGATGTAGCCATTTAGCAGTGTGTTTACAAGGTTTTGTAGTGATATAGCCATTTAGCAGTGTGTTTACAAGGTTATGTAGTGATATTTAGCAGTGTGGTTACAAGGTTTTGTAGTGATATAGCCATTTAGCAGTGTGTTTACAAGGTTTTGTAGTGATATAGCCATTTAGCAGTGTATTTACAAGGTTTTGTAGTGATATAGCCATTTAGCAGTGTGTTTACAAGGTTTGATAGTGATATAGCCATTTAGCAGTGTGTTTACAAGGTTTTGTAGTGATATAGCCATTTAGCAGTCTGTTTACAAGGTTTTGTAGTGATATAGCCACTTAGCAGTGTGTTTACAAGGTTTTGTAGTGATATAGCCATTTAGCAGTGTGTTTACAAGGTTTTCTAGTGATATAGCCATTTAGCAGTGTGTTTACAAGGTTTTCTAGTGATATAGCCATTTAGCAGTGTGTTTACAAGGTTTTGTAGTGATATAGCCATTTAGCAGTGTGTTTACAAGGTTTCTAGTGATATAGCCATTTAGCAGTGTGTTTACAAGGTTTTGTAGTGATATAGCCATTTAGCAGTGTGTTTACAAGGTTTTCTAGTGATATAGCCATTTAGCAGTGTGTTTACAAGATTTTGTAGCGATATAGCCATTTAGCAGTGTGTTTACAAGGTTTTGTAGTGATATAGCCATTTAGCAGTGTGTTTACAAGGTTATGTAGTGATATAGCCATTTAGCAGTGTGCTTACAAGGTTTTCTAGTGATATAGCCATTTAGCGGTATGTTTACAAGGTTTTGTAGAGATATAGCCATTTAGCAGTGTGATTACAAGGTTTTGTGGTGATATAGCCATTTAGCAGTGTGTTTACACGGTTTTGTAGTGATATAGCCATTTAGCAGTGTGTTTACAAGGTTTTCTAGTGATATAGCTATTTAGCAGTGTGTTTACAAGGTTTGTAGTGATATAGCCATTTAGCAGTGTGTTTACAAGGTTTTGTAGTGATATAGCCATTTAGCAGTGTGTTTACAAGGTTTTGTAGTGATATAGCCATTTAGCAGTGTATTTACAAGGTTTTGTAGTGATATAGCCATTTAGCAGTGTGTTTACAAGGTTTCTAGTGATATAGCCATTTAGCAGTGTGTTTACAAGGTTATGTAGTGATATTTAGCAGTGTGTTTACAAGGTTTTGTAGTGATATAGCCATTTAGCAGTGTGTTTACAAGGTTTTGATGTGATATAGCCATTTAGCAGTGTGTTTACAAGGTTTTGTAGTGATATAGCCATTTAGCAGTGTGTTTACAAGGTTTTCTAGTGATATAGCCATTTAGCAGTGTGTTTACAAGGTTATGTAGCCATTTAGCAGTGTGTTTACAAGGTTTTGTAGTGATATAGCCATTTAGCAGTGTGTTTACAAGGTTTTGTAGTGATATAGCCATTTAGCAGTTTGTTTACAAGGTTTTGTAGTGATATAGCCATTTAGCAGTGTGTTTACAAGGTTTTCTACTCATATAGCCATTTAGCATTGTGTTTACAAGGTTTTGTAGTGATATAGCCATTTAGCAGTGTGTTTACAAGGTTTTGTAGTGATATAGCCATTTAGCAGTGTGTTTACAAGGTTTGTAGTGATATAGTCATTTAGCAGTGTGTTTACAAGGTTTTGTAGTGATATAGCCATTTAGCAGTGTGTTTACAAGGTTTTGTAGTGATATAGCCATTTAGCAGTGTGTTTACAAGGTTTTCTAGTGATATAGCCATTTAGCAGCGTGTTTACAAGGTTTTGAAGTGATATAGCCATTTAGCAGTGTGTTTACAAGGTTTTCTAGTGATATAGCCATTTAGCAGTGTGTTTACAAGGTTTTGAAGTGATATAGCCACTTAGCTGTGTGTTTACAAGGTTTTGTAGTGATATAGCCATTTAGCAGTGTGTTTACAAAAGGTTTTCTAGTGATATTGCCATTTAGCAGTGTGTTTACAAGGTTTTGTAGTGATATAGCCATTTAGCAGTGTGTTTACAAGGTTTTGATGTGATATAGCCATTTAGCAGTGTGTTTACAAGGTTTTGTAGTGATATAGCCATTTAGCAGTATGTTTACAAGGTTTTGTAGTGATATAGCCATTTAGCAGTGTGTTTACAAGGTTTGTAGTGATATAGCCATTTAGCAGTGTGTTTACAAGGTTTTGTAGTGATATAGCCATTTAGCAGTGTGTTTACAAGGTTTTGTAGTGATATAGCCATTTAGCAGTGTGTTTACAAGGTTTTGTAGTGATATAGCCATTTAGCAGTGTGTTTACAAGGTTTGTAGTGATATAGCCATTTAGCAGTGTGTTTACAAGGTTTTGTAGTGATATAGCCATTTAGCAGTGTGTTTACAAGGTTTTGTAGTGATATAGCCATTTAGCAGTGTGTTTACAAGGTTTTGTAGTGATATAGCCATTTAGCAGTGTGTTTACAAGGTTCTGTAGTGATATAGCCATTTAGCAGTGTGTTTACAAAGTTTTCTAGTGATATAGTCATTTAGCAGTATGTTTACAAGGTTTTGTAGTGATATAGTCATTTAGCAGTGTGTTTACAAGGTTATTTAGTGATATTTAGCAGTGTGTTTACAAGGTTTTCTAGTGATATAGCCATTTAGCAGTGTGTTTACAAGGTTTTGTAGTGATATAGCCATTTAGCAGTGTGTTTACAAGGTTTTGTAGCGATATAGCCATTTAGCAGTGTGTTTACAAGGTTTTGTAGTGATATAGCCATTTAGCAGTGTGTTTACAAGGTTTTGTAGTGATATAGCCATTTAGCAGTGTGTTTACAAGGTTTTGTGATATAGCCATTTAGCAGTGTGTTTACATGGTTTTGATGTGATATAGCCATTTAGCAGTGTGTTTACAAGGTTTTGTAGTGATATAGCCATTTAGCAGTGTGTTTACAAGGTTTCTAGTGATATAGCCATTTAGCAATGTGTTTACAAGGTTATGTAGTGATATTTAGCAGTGTGTTTACAAGGTTTATAGTGATATAGCCATTTAGCAGTGTGTTTACAAGGTTTTGTAGTGATATAGCCATTTAGCAGTGTGTTTACAAGGTTTTCTAGTGATATAGCCATTTAGCAGTGTGTTTACAAGGGTTTGTAGTGATATAGCCAGTTAGCAGTGTGTTTACAAGGTTTTGTAGTGATATAGCCATTTAGCAGTGTGTTTACAAGTTTTTCTAGTGATATAGCCATTTAGCAGTGTGCTTACAAGGTTTTGTAGTGATATAGCCATTTAGCAGTGTGTTTACAAGGTTTTGTAGTGATATAGCCATTTAGCAGTGTGTTTACAAGGTTTTGTAGTGATATAGCCATTTAGCAGTGTGTTTACAAGGTTTTGTAGTGATATAGCCATTTAGCAGTGTGTTTACAAGGTTTGTAGTGATATAGTCATTTAGCAGTGTGTTTACAAGGTTATGTAGTGATATAGCCATTTAGCAGTGTGTTTACAAGGTTTTGTAGTGATATAGCCATTTAGCAGTGTGTTTACAAGGTTTTGTAGTGATATAGCCATTTAGCAGTGTGTTTACAAGGTTTTGTAGTGATATAGCCATTTAGCAGTGTGTTTACAAGGTTTTCTAGTGATATAGTCATTTAACAGTGTGTTTACAAGGTTTCTTAGTGATATAGTCATTTAGCAGTGTGTTTACAAGGTTCTGTAGTGATATAGCCATTTAGCAGTGTGTTTACAAGGTTTTCTAGTGATATAGTCATTTAGCAGTGTGTTTACAAGGTTATGTAGTGATATTTAGCAGTGTGTTTACAAGGTTTTTTAGTGATATAGCCATTTAGCAGTGTGTTTACAAGGTTTGCTAGTGATATAGCCATTTAGCAGTGTGTTTACAATGTTTTGTTGTGATATAGCCATTTAGCAGTGTATTTACAATGTTTTCTAGTGATATAGTCATTTAGCAGTGTGTTTACAAGGTTCTGTAGTGATATAGCCATTTAGCAGTGTGTTTACAAGGTTTTCTAGTGATATAGTCATTTAGCAGTGTGTTTACAAGGTTTCTTAGTGATATAGTCATTTAGCAGTGTGTTTACAAGGTTCTGTAGTGATATAGCCATTTAGCAGTGTGTTTACAAGGTTTTCTAGTGATATAGTCATTTAGCAGTGTGTTTACAATGTTTTCTAGTGATATAGTCATTTAGCAGTGTGTTTACAAGGTTTTGTAGTGATATAGCCATTTAGCAGTGTGTTTACAAGGTTTTGTAGTGATATTTAGCAGTGTGTTTACAAGGTTTTCTAGTGATGTAGCCATTTAGCAATGTGTTTACAAGGTTTTGTAGTGATATTTTAGCAGTGTGTTTACAAGGTTTTGTAGAAATATAGCCATTTAGCAGTGTGTTTACAAAGTTTAGTAGTGATATAGTCATTTAGCAGTGTGTTTACAAGGTTTTCTGTTGATATAGCCATTTAGCAGTGTGTTTACAAGGTTTTGTAGTGATATAGCCATTTAGCAGTGTGTTTACAAGGTTTTGTAGTGATATAGCCATTTAGCAGTGTGTTTACAAGGTTGTGTAGTGATATAGCCATTTAGCAGTGTGTTTACAAGATTTTGTAGTGATATAGCCATTTAGCAGTGTGTTTACAAGGTTTGATAGTGATATAGCCATTTAGCAGTGTGTTTACAAGGTTATGTAATGATATTTAGCAGTGTGTTTACAAGGTATCCTAGTGATATAGCCACTTAGCAGTGTGTTTACAAGGTTTTCTTGTGATATATTCATTCTGCAGTGTGTTTACAAGGTTTTGTAGTGATATTTTGCAGTGTGTTTACAAGGTTTTCTAGTGATATAGTCATTTAGCAGTGTGTTTACAACGTTTTGTAGTGATATAGCCATTTAGCAGTATGTTTACAAAGTTTTGTAGTGGTATAGCCATTTAGCAGTGTGTTTACAAGGTTTTGTAGTGATATAGCCATTTAGCAGTGTGTTTACAAGGTATTCTAGTGATATAGTTATTTAGCAGTGTGTTTGCAAGATTATGTAGTAATATTTAGCAGTGTGTTTACAAGACTTTCTAGTGATATAGCCATTTAGCAGTGTGTTTAGAAGGTTTTTATAGTGATATAGCCATGTAGCAGTGTGTTTACAAGGTTTTCTACTGATATAGTCATTTAGCAGTATGTTTTCAAGGTTATGTAGTGATATTTAGCAGTGTGTTTACAAGGTTTTCTAGTGATATAGCCATTTAGCAGTGTGTTTACAAGGTTTTCTAGTGATATATCCATTTAGCAGTGTGTTTACAAGGTTTTGTTGTGATATAGCCATTTAGCAGTGTATTTATAAGGTTTTCTAGTGATATAGTCATTTAGCAGTGTGTTTACAAGGTGCTGTAGTGATATAGCCATTTAGCAGTGTGTTTACAAGGTTTTCTAGTGATATTGTCATTTAGCAGTGTGTTTACAAGGTTTCCTAGTGATATAGTCATTTGGCAGTGTGTTTACAATGTTTTCTAGTGATATAGACATTTAGCAGTGTGTTTACAAGGTTTTGCAGTGATATAGCCATTCAGCAGAGTGTTTACAAGGATTTGAAGTGATATTTAGCAGTGTGTTTACAAGGTTATGTAGTGATATTTAGCAGTGTGTTTACAAGATTTTGTAGCGATATAGCCATTTAGCAGTGTGTTTACAAAGTTTTGTAGTGATATAGCCATTTAGCAGTGTGTTTACAAGGTTTTGTAGTGATATAGCCATTTAGCAGTGTGTTTACAGGGTTTTGATGTGATATAGCCATTTAGCAGTGTGTTTACAAGGTTATGTAGTGATATTTAGCAGTATGTTTACAAGGTTTTGCAGTGATATAGCCATTTAGCAGTATGTTTACAAGGTTTTGTAGTGATATAGCCATTTAGCAGTGTGTTTACAAGGTTTTGTAGTGATATAGCCATTTAGCAGTGTGTTTACAAGGTTTTCTAGTGATATAGCTATTTAGCAGTGTGTTTACAAGGTTTTGAAGTGATATAGCCATTTAGCAGTTTGTTTACAATGTTATGTAGTGATATTTAGCAGTGTGTTTACAAGGTTTTGTAGTGATATAGCCACTTAGCAGTGTGTTTACAAGGTTTTGTAGTGATATAGCCATTTAGCAGTGTGTTTACAAGGTTTTCTAGTGATATAGCCATTTAGCAGTGTGTTTACAAGGTTTTCTAGTGATATAGCCATTTAGCAGTGTGTTTACAAGGTTTTGTAGAGATATTTAGCAGTGTGTTTACAAGGTTTATAGTGATATAGCCATTTAGCAGTGTGTTTACAAGGTTATGTAGTGATATTTAGCAGTGTGGTTACAAGGTTTTGTAGTGATATAGCCATTTAACAGTTTGTTTACAAGGTTATGTAGTGATATTTAGCAGTGTGTATGTACAAGGTTTTGTAGTGATATAGCCATTTAGCAGTGTGTTTACAAGATTTTCTAGTGATATAGTCATGTAGTGATATTTAGCAGTGTGTTTACAAAGTTTTGTGGTGATATAGCCATTTAGCAGTGTGTTTACAAGGTTTTGTAGTGATATAGCCATTTAGCAGTGTGTTTACAAGGTTTTGTAGTGATATAGCCATTTAGCAGTGTGTTTACAAGGTATTCTAGTGATATAGTCATTTAGCAGTGTGTTTGCAAGGTTATGTAGTGATATTTAGCAGTGTGTTTACAAGGTTTTCTAGCAATATAGCCATTTAGCAGTGTGTTTAGAAGGATTTTTGTAGTAATATAGCCATGTAGCAGTGTGTTTACAAGGTTTTCTAGTGATATAGTCATTTAGCAGTGTGTTTACAAGGTTATGTTGTGATATTTAGCAGTGTGTTTACAAGGTTTTCTAGTAATATAGCAATTTAACAGTGTGTTTACAAGGTTTGCTAGTGATATAGCCATTTAGCAGTGTGTTTACAATGTTTTGTTGTGATATAGCCATTTAGCAGTGTATTTACAAGGTTCTGTAGTGATATAGCCCTTTAGCAGTGTGTTTACAAGGTTTTCTAGAGATATAGTCATTTAGCAGTGTGTTTACAAGGTTTTTTAGTGATATAGTCATTTAGCAGTGTGTTTACAAGGTTCTGTAGTGATATAGCCATTTAGCAGTGTGTTTACAAGGTTTTCTAGTGATATAGTCATTTAGCAGTGTGTTTACAATGTTTTGTAGTGATATAGTCATTTAGCAGTGTGTTTACAAGGTTTTGTAGTGATATAGCCATTTAGCAGTTTGTTTAAAAGGGTTTTGTAGTGACATAGCCATTTAGCAGTGTGTTTACAAGGTTTTGTAGTGATATAGCCATTTAGCAGTGTGTTTACAAGGTTTTGTAGTGATATAGCCATTTAGCAGTGTGTTTACAAGGTTTTGATGTGATATAACCATTTAGCAGTGTGTTTACAAGGTTATGTAGTGATATTTAGCAAAATGTTTACAAGGTTTTGCAGTGATATAGCCATTTAGCAGTATGTTTACAAGGTTTTGTAGTGATATAGCCATTTAGCAGTGTGATTACAAGGTTTTGTGGTGATATAGCCATTTAGCAGTGTGTTTACAAGGTTTTGAAGTGATATAGCCATTTAGCAGTGTGTTTACAAGGTTATGTAGTGATATTTTGCAGTGTGTTTACAAAGTTTTCTAGTGATATAGTCATTTAGCAGTATGTTTACAAGGTTTTGTAGTGATATAGCCATTTAGCAGTGTGTTTACAAGGTTTTGTAGTGGTATTTAGCAGTGTGTTTACAAGGTTTTGTAGTGATATAGCCTTTAGCAGTGTGTTTACAATGTTTTCTAGTGATATAGCCATTTAGCAGTGTGTTTACATGGTTATGTAGTGATATTTAGCATTGTGTTTACAAGGTTTTGTAGTGGTATTTAGCAGTGTGTTTACAAGGTTTAGCAGTGATATTCAGTAGTGTGTTTACAAGGTCTTGAAGTGATATTTAGCAGTGTATTTACAAGGTTTTGTAGTGATATAGCCTTTAGCAGTGTGTTTACAATGTTTTCTAGTGATATAGCCATTTAGCAGTGTGTTTACATGGTTATGTAGTGATATTTAGCATTGTGTTTACAAGGTTTTGTAGTGATATAGCCATTTAGCAGTTTTTTTAAAAGGGTTTTGTAGTGACATAGCCATTTAGCAGTGTGTTTACAAGGTTTTGTAGTGATATAGCCATTTAGCAGTGTGTTTACAAGGTTTTGTAGTGATATAGCCATTTAGCAGTGTGTTTACAAGGTTTTGATGTGATATAGCCATTTAGCAGTGTGTTTACAAGGTTATGTAGTGATATTTAGCAGTATGTTTACAAGGTTTTGCAGTGATATAGCCATTTAGCAGTATGTTTACAAGGTTTTGTAGTGATATAGCCATTTAGCAGTGTGATTACAAGGTTTTGTGGTGATATAGCCATTTAGCAGTGTGATTACAAGGTTTTGTGGTGATATAGCCATTTAGCAGTGTGTTTACAAGGTTTTGTAGTGATATAGCCATTTAGCAGTGTGTTTACAAGGTTTTCTAGTGATATAGCCATTTAGCAGTGTGTTTACAAGGTTTTGAAGTGATATAGCCATTTAGCAGTTTGTTTACAATGTTATGTAGTGATATTTAGCAGTGTGTTTACAAGGTTTTGTAGTGATATAGCCACTTAGCAGTGTGTTTACAAGGTTTTGTAGTGATATAGCCATTTAGCAGTGTGTTTACAAGGTTTTCTAGTGATATAGCCATTTAGCAGTGTGCTTACAAGGTTTTCTAGTGATATAGCCATTTAGCGGTGTGTTTACAAGGTTTTGTAGAGATATTTAGCAGTGTGTTTACAAGGTTTATAGTGATATAGCCATTTAGCAGTGTGTTTACAAGGTTATGTAGTGATATTTAGCAGTGTGTGTGTACAAGGTTTTGTAGTGATATAGCCATTTAGCAGTGTGTTTACAAGATTTTCTAGTGATATAGACATGTAGTGATATTTAGCAGTGTGTTTACAAAGTTTTGTGGTGATATAGCCATTTAGCAGTGTGTTTACAAGGTTTTGTAGTGATTTAGCCATTTAGCAGTGTGTTTACAAGGTTTTGTAGTGATATAGCCATTTAGCAGTGTGTTTACAAGGTATTCTAGTGATATAGTTATTTAGCAGTGTGTTTGCAAGTTTATGTAGTAATATTTAGCAGTGTGTTTACAAGACTTTCTAGTGATATGGCCATTTAACAGTGTGTTTAGAAGGTTTTTGTAGTGATATAGCCATGTAGCAGTGTGTTTACAAGGTTTTCTAGTGATATAGTCATTTAGCAGTGTGTTTTCAAGGTTATGTAGTGATATTTATCAGTGTGTTTACAAGGTTTTCTAGTGATATAGCCATTTAGCAGTGTGTTTACAAGGTTTCTAGTGATATATCCATTTAGCAGTGTGTTTACAAGGTTTTGTTGTGATATAGCCATTTAGCAGTGTATTTATAAGGTTTTCTAGTGATATAGTCATTTAGCAGTGTGTTTACAAGGTGCTGTAGTGATATAGCCATTTAGCAGTGTGTTTACAAGGTTTTCTAGTGATATGGTCATTTAGCAGTGTGTTTATAAGGTTTTCTAGTGATATAGTCATTTGGCAGTGTGTTTACAATGTTTTCTAGTGATATAGACATTTAGCAGTGTGTTTACAAGGTTTTGCAGTGATATAGCCATTCAGCAGAGTGTTTACAAGGATTTGAAGTGATATTTAGCAGTGTGTTTACAAGGTTATGTAGTGATATTTAGCAGTGTGTTTACAAGATTTTGTAGCGATATAGCCATTTAGCAGTGTGTTTACAAAGTTTTGTAGTGATATAGCCATTTAGCAGTGTGTTTACAAGGTATTCTAGTGACATAGTCATTTAGCAGTGTGTTTGCAAGGTTATGTAGTGATATTTAGCAGTGTGTTTACAAGGTTTTCTAGCAATATAGCCATTTAGCAGTGTGTTTAGAAGGTTTTTTGTAGTGATATAGCCATGTAGCAGTGTGTTTACAAGGTTTTCTAGTGATATAGTCATTTAGCAGTGTGTTTACAAGGTTATGTAGTGATATTTAGCAGTGTGTTTACAAGGTTTTCTAGTAATATAGCAATTTAACAGTGTGTTTACAAGGTTTGCTAGTGATATAGCCATTTAGCAGTGTGTTTAAATGTTTTGTTGTGATATAGCCATTTAGCAGTGTATTTACAAGGTTCTGTAGTGATATAGCCCTTTAGCGGTGTGTTTACAAGGTTTTCTAGAGATATAGTCATTTAGCAGTGTGTTTACAAGGTTTTTTAGTGATATAGTCATTTAGCAGTGTGTTTACAAGGTTCTGTAGTGATATAGCCATTTAGCAGTGTGTTTACAAGGTTTTCTAGTGATATAGTCATTTAGCAGTGTGTTTACAATGTTTTCTAGTGATATAGTCATTTAGCAGTGTGTTTACAAGGTTTTGTAGTGATATAGCCATTTAGCAGTTTGTTTAAAAGGTTTTGTAGTGACATAGCCATTTAGCAGTGTGTTTACAAGGTTTTGTAGTGATATAGCCATTTAGCAGTGTGTTTACAAGGTTTTGTAGTGATATAGCCATTTAGCAGTGTGTTTACAAGGTTTTGTAGTGATATAGCCATTTAGCAGTGTGTTTACAAGGTTTTGATGTGATATAGCCATTTAGCAGTGTGTTTACAAGGTTATGTAGTGATATTTAGCAGTATGTTTACAAGGTTTTGCAGTGATATAGCCATTTAGCAGTATGTTTACAAGGTTTTGTAGTGATATAGCCATTTAGCAGTGTGATTACAAGGTTTTGTGGTGATATAGCCATTTAGCAGTGTGTTTACAAGGTTTTGTAGTGATATAGCCATTTAGCAGTGTGTTTACAAGGTTTTCTAGTGATATAGCCATTTAGCAGTGTGTTTACAAGGTTTTGAAGTGATATAGCCATTCAGCAGAGTGTTTACAAGGTTTTGAAGTGATATTTAGCAGTGTGTTTACAATGTTATGTAGTGATATTTAGCAGTGTGTTTACAAGGATTTTGTAGTGATATAGCCATTTAGCAGTGTGTTTACAAGGTTTTGTAGTGATATAGCCATTTAGCAGTGTGTTTACAAGGTTTTGTAGTGATATAGCCATTTAGCAGTGTGTTTACAAGGTTTTGATGTGATATAGCCATTTAGCAGTGTGTTTACAAGGTTATGTAGTGATATTTAGCAGTATGTTTACAAGGTTTTGCAGTGATATAGCCATTTAGCAGTATGTTTACAAGGTTTTGTAGTGATATAGCCATTTAGCAGTGTGATTACAAGGTTTTGTGGTGATATAGCCATTTAGCAGTGTGTTTACAAGGTTTTGTAGTGATATAGCCATTTAGCAGTGTGTTTACAAGGTTTTCTAGTGATATAGCCATTTAGCAGTGTGTTTACAAGGTTTTGAAGTGATATAGCCATTTAGCAGTGTGTTTACAAGGTTATGTAGTGATATTTAGCAGTGTGTTTACAAGGTTTTGTAGTGATATAGCCACTTAGCAGTGTGTTTACAAGGTTTTGTAGTGATATAGCCATTTAGCAGTGTGTTTACAAGGTTTTCTAGTGATATAGCCATTTAGCAGTGTGTTTACAAGGTTTTCTAGTGATATAGCCATTTAGCAGTGTGTTTACAAGGTTTTGTAGAGATATTTAGCAGTGTGTTTACAAGGTTTATAGTGATATAGCCATTTAGCAGTGTGTTTACAAGGTTATGTAGTGATATTTAGCAGTGTGGTTACAAGGTTTTGTAGTGATATAGCCATTTAACAGTTTGTTTACAAGGTTATGTAGTGATATTTAGCAGTGTGTGTACAAGGTTTTGTAGTGATATAGCCATTTAGCAGTGTGTTTACAAGATTTTCTAGTGATATAGTCATTTAGCAGTGTGTTTACAAGGTTATGTAGTGATATTTAGCAGTGTGTTTACAAAGTTTTGTAGTGATATAGCCATTTAGCAGTGTGTTTACAAGGTTTTGTAGTGATATAGCCATTTAGCAGTGTGTTTACAAGGTTTTGTAGTGATATAACCATTTAGCAGTGTGTTTACAAGGTATTCTAGTGATATGGACATTTAGCAGTGTGTTTGCAAGGTTATGTAGTGATATTTAGCAGTGTGTTTACAAGGTTCTCTAGCAATATAGCCATTTAGCAGTGTGTTTAGAAGGATTTTTGTAGTGATATAGCCATGTAGCAGTGTGTTTACACGGTTTTCTAGTGATATAGTCATTTAGCAGTGTGTTTACAAGGTTATGTAGTGATATTTAGCAGTGTGTTTACAAGGTTTTCTAGTAATATAGCAATTTAGCAGTGTGTTTACAAGGTTTGCTAGTGATATAGCCATTTAGCAGTGTGTTTACAATGTTTTGTTGTGATATAGCCATTTAGCAGTGTATTTACAATGTTTTCTAGTGATATAGTCATTTAGCAGTGTGTTTACAAGGTTCTGTAGTGATATAGCCATTTAGCAGTGTGTTTACAAAGTTTTCTAGTGATATAGTCATTTAGCAGTGTGTTTACAAGGTTTTCTAGTGATATAGTCATTTAGCAGTGTGTTTACAAGGTTCTGTAGTGATATAGCCATTTAGCAGTGTGTTTACAAGGTTTTCTAGTGATATAGTCATTTAGCAGTGTGTTTACAATGTTTTCTAGTGATATAGTCATTTAGCAGTGTGTTTACAAGGTTTGATAGTGATATAGCCATTTAGCAGTGTGTTTACAAGGTTATGTAATGATATTTAGCAGTGTGTTTACAAGGTTTTCTAGTGATGTAGCCATTTAGCAATGTGTTTACAAGGTTTTGTAGTGATATTTTGCAGTGTGTTTACAAGGTTTTGTAGAAATATAGCCATTTAGCAGTGTGTTTACAAAGTTTAGTAGTGATATAGTCATTTAGCAGTGTGTTTACAAGGTTTTCTGTTGATATAGCCATTTAGCAGTGTGTTTACAAGGTTTTGTAGTGATATAGCCATTTAGCAGTGTGTTTACAAGGTTTTGTAGTGATATAGCCATTTAGCAGTGTGTTTACAAGGTTGTGTAGTGATATAGCCATTTAGCAGTGTGTTTACAAGATTTTGTAGTGATATAGCCATTTAGCAGTGTGTTTACAAGGTTTGATAGTGATATAGCCATTTAGCAGTGTGTTTACAAGGTTATGTAATGATATTTAGCAGTGTGTTTACAAGGTATCCTAGTGATATAGCCACTTAGCAGTGTGTTTACAAGGTTTTCTTGTGATATATTCATTCTGCAGTGTGTTTACAAGGTTTTGTAGTGATATTTTGCAGTGTGTTTACAAGGTTTTCTAGTGATATAGTCATTTAGCAGTGTGTTTACAACGTTTTGTAGTGATATAGCCATTTAGCAGTATGTTTACAAAGTTTTGTAGTGGTATAGCCATTTAGCAGTGTGTTTACAAGGTTTTGTAGTGATATAGCCATTTAGCAGTGTGTTTACAAGGTATTCTAGTGATATAATTATTTAGCAGTGTGTTTGCAAGATTATGTAGTAATATTTAGCAGTGTGTTTACAAGACTTTCTAGTGATATAGCCATTTAGCAGTGTGTTTAGAAGGTTTTTATAGTGATATAGCCATGTAGCAGTGTGTTTACAAGGTTTTCTACTGATATAGTCATTTAGCAGTATGTTTTCAAGGTTATGTAGTGATATTTAGCAGTGTGTTTACAAGGTTTTCTAGTGATATAGCCATTTAGCAGTGTGTTTACAAGGTTTTCTAGTGATATATCCATTTAGCAGTGTGTTTACAAGGTTTTGTTGTGATATAGCCATTTAGCAGTGTATTTATAAGGTTTTCTAGTGATATAGTCATTTAGCAGTGTGTTTACAAGGTGCTGTAGTGATATAGCCATTTAGCAGTGTGTTTACAAGGTTTTCTAGTGATATTGTCATTTAGCAGTGTGTTTACAAGGTTTCCTAGTGATATAGTCATTTGGCAGTGTGTTTACAATGTTTTCTAGTGATATAGACATTTAGCAGTGTGTTTACAAGGTTTTGCAGTGATATAGCCATTCAGCAGAGTGTTTACAAGGATTTGAAGTGATATTTAGCAGTGTGTTTACAAGGTTATGTAGTGATATTTAGCAGTGTGTTTACAAGATTTTGTAGCGATATAGCCATTTAGCAGTGTGTTTACAAAGTTTTGTAGTGATATAGCCATTTAGCAGTGTGTTTACAAGGTTTTCTAGTGATATAGTCATTTAGCAGTGTGTTTACAAGGTTATGTAGTGATATTTAGCAGTGTGTTTACAAGGTGCTGTAGTGATATAGCCATTTAGCAGTGTGTTTACAAGGTTTTCTAGTGATATTGTCATTTAGCAGTGTGTTTACAAGGTTTTCTAGTGATATAGTCATTTAGCAGTGTGTTTACAAGGTTATGTAGTGATATTTAGCAGTGTGTTTACAAGGTTTTCTAGTAATATAGCAATTTAGCAGTGTGTTTACAAGATTTGCTAGTGATATAGCCATTTAGCAGTGTGTTTACAATGTTTTGTTGTGATATAGCCATTTAGCAGTATATTTACAATGTTTTCTAGTGATATAGTCATTTAGCAGTGTGTTTACAAGGCTCTGTAGTGATATAGCCCTTTAGCAGTGTGTTTACAAGGTTTACTAGTGATATAGCCATTTAGCAGTGTGCTTACAAGGTTTTCTAGTGATATAGCCATTTAGCGGTGTGTTTACAAGGTTTTGTAGAGATATTTAGCAGTGTGTTTACAAGGTTTATAGTGATATAGCCATTTAGCAGTGTGTTTACAAGGTTATGTAATGATATTTAGCAGTGTGGTTACAAGGTTTTGTAGTGATATAGCCATTTAACAGTTTGTTTACAAGGTTATGTAGTGATATTTAGCAGTGTGTGTGTACAAGGTTTTGTAGTGATATTTAGCAGTGTGTTTACAAGGTTATGTAGTGATATAGCCATTTAGCAGTGTGCTTACAAGGTTTTCTAGTGATATAGCCATTTAGCGGTATGTTTACAAGGTTTTGTAGTGATATAGCCATTTAGCAGTGTGTTTACAAGGTTTTGTAGTGATATAGCCATTTAGCAGTGTGTTTACAAGGTATTCTAGTGATATAGTTATTTAGCAGTGTGTTTGCAAGGTTATGTAATGATATTTAGCACTGTGTTAACAAGGTTTCTAGTGATATAGCCATTTAACAGTGTGTTTAGAAGGTTTTTTAGTGATATAGCCATGTAGCAGTGTGTTTACAAGGTTTTCTAGTGATATAGTCATTTAGCAGTGTGTTTACAAGGTTATGTAGTGATATTTAGCAGTGTGTTTACAATGTTTTCTAGAGATATAGTCATTTAACAGTGTGTTTACAAGGTTTCTTAGTGATATAGTCATTTAGCAGTGTGTTTACAAGGTTTTGTAGTGATATAGCCATTTAGCAGTGTGTTTACAAGGTTTTCTAGTGATATAGTCATTTAGCAGTGTGTTTACAAGGTTTTGTAGTGATATAGCCATTTAGCAGTTTGTTTACAAGCTTTTCTAGTGATATAGTCATTTAGCAGTGTGTTTACAAGGTTTGCTAGTGATATAGCCATTTAGCAGTGTGTTTACAAGGTTTTGTAGTGATATAGCCATTTAGCAGTGTGTTTACAAGGTTTTCTAGTGATATAGCCATTTAGCAGTGTGCTTACAAGGTTTTCTAGTGATATAGCCATTTAGCAGTGTGTTTACAAGGTTTATAGTGATATAGCCATTTAGCAGTGTGTTTACAAGGTTATGTAATGATATTTAGCAGTGTGTTTACAAGATTTTCTAGTGATATAGACATGTAGTGATATTTAGCAGTGTGTTTACAAAGTTTTGTGGTGATATAGCCATTTAGCAGTGTGTTTACAAGGTTTTGTAGTGATTTAGCCATTTAGCAGTGTGTTTACAAGGTTTTGTAGTGATATAGCCATTTAGCAGTGTGTTTACAAGGTATTCTAGTGATATAGTTATTTAGCAGTGTGTTTACAAGGTTTTGTAGTGATATAGCCATTTAGCAGTGTGTTTACAAGGTTTTGTAGTGATATAGCCATTTAGCAGTGTGTTTACAAGGTTTTGTAGTGATATAGCCATTTAGCAGTGTGTTTACAAGGTTTTGTAGTGATATAGCCATTTAGCAGTGTGTTTATAAGGTTTTCTAGTGATATAGCCATTTAGCAGTGTGTTTACAAGGTTATGTAGTGATATTTAGCAGTGTGTTTACAAGGTTTTCTTGTGATATATTCATTCTGCAGTGTGTTTACAAGGTTTTGTAGTGATATAGCCACTTAGCAGTGTGTTTACAAGGTTTTGTAGTGATATAGCCACTTAGCAGTGTGCTTACAAGCGTTTGTAGTGATATAGCCATTTAGCAGTGTGTTTACAAGGTTTTCTAGTGATATAGCCATTTAGCAGTGTGTTTACAAGGTTTTCTAGTGATATAGCCATTTAGCAGTGTGTTTACAAGGTTTTTAGCAGTGTGTTTACAAGGTTTTGTAGTGATATAGCCATTTAGCAGTGTGTTTACAAGGTTTGTAGTGATAAAGCCATTTAGGAGTGTGTTTACAAGGTTTTGTAGTGATATAGCCATTTAGCAGTGTGATTACAAGGTTTTGTGGTGATATAGCCATTTAGCAGTGTGTTTACAAGGTTTTGTAGTGATATAGCCATTTAGCAGTGTGTTTACAAGGTTTCTAGTGATATAGCCATTTAGCAGTGTGTTTACAAGGTTTGTAGTGATATAGCCATTTAGCAGTGTGTTTACAAGGTTTTGTAGTGATATAGCCATTTAGCAGTGTGTTTACAAGGTTTTGTAGTGATATAGCCATTTAGCAGTGTGTTTACAAGGTTTTGTAGCAGTGTGTTTACAAGGTTTCTAGTGATATAGCCATTTAGCAGTGTGTTTACAAGGTTTTGTAGTGATATAGCCATTTAGCAGTGTGTTTACAAGGTTTTGTAGTGATATAGCCATTTAGCAGTGTGTTTACTAGGTTTTGTAGTGATATAGCCATTTAGCAGTGTGTTTACAAGGTTTTGTAGTGATATAGCCATTTAGCAGTGTGTTTACAAGGTTTTGTAGTGATATAGCCATTTAGCAGTGTGTTTACAAGGTTTTGTGGTGATATAACCATTTAGCAGTGTGTTTACAAGGTTTTGTAGTGATATAGCCATTTAGCAGTGTGTTTAAAAGGTTTTCTAGTGATATAGCCATTTAGCAGTGTGTTTACAAGGTTTTGTAGTGATATAGCCATTTAGCAGTGTGTTTACAAGGTTTTGTAGTGATATAGCCATTTAGCAGTGTATTTACAAGGTTTTGTGGTGATATAGCCATTTAGCAGTGTTTTTACAAGGTTTTGTAGTGATATAGCCATTTAGCAGTGTGTTTACAAGGTTTTCTAGTGATATAGCCATTTAGCAGTGTGTTTACAAGGTTTTGTAGAGATATTTAGCAGTGTGTTTACAAGGTTATGTAGTGATATTTAGCAGTGTGTTTACAAGGTTATGTAGTGATATAGCCATTTAGCAGTGTGCTTACAAGGTTTTCTAGTGATATAGCCATTTAGCGGTATGTTTACAAGGTTTGTAGTGATATAGCCATTTAGCAGTGTGTTTACAAGGTTTTGTAGTGATATAGCCATTTAGCAGTGTGTTTACAAGGTTTCTAGTGATATAGCCATTTAGCAGTGTGTTTACAAGGTTTTAGTGATATAGCCATTTAGCAGTGTGTTTACAAGGTTTTGTAGTGATATAGCCATTTAGCAGTGTGTTTACAAGGTTTTCTAGTGATATAGCCATTTAGCAGTGTGTTTACAAGGTTTTTTAGTGATATAGCCATTTAGCAGTGTGTTTACAAGGTTTTGTAGTGATATAGCCATTTAGCAGTGTGTTTACAAGGTTTTCTAGTGATATAGCCATTTAGCAGTGTGTTTACAAGGTTTTGTAGTGATATAGCCATTTAGCAGTGTGTTTACAAGGTTTTCTAGTGATATAGCCATTTAGCAGTGTGTTTACAAGGTTTTCTAGTGATATAGCCATTTAGCAGTGTGTTTACAAGGTTTTGAAGAGATATAGCCATTTAGCAGTTTGTTTACAAGGTTTTGTAGTGATATAGCCACTTAGCAGTGTGTTTACAAGGTTTTGTAGTGATATAGCCATTTAGCAGTGTGTTTACAAGGTTTTCTAGTGATATAGCCATTTAGCAGTGTGTTTACAAGGTTTGTAGTGATATAGCCATTTAGCAGTGTGTTTACAAGGTTCTGTAGTGATATAGCCATTTAGCAGTGTGTTTACAAGGTTTTCTAGTGATATAGTCATTTAGCAGTGTGTTTACAAGGTTTTGTAGTGATATAGCCATTTAGCAGTGTGTTTACAAGGTTTTGTAGTGACATAGCCATTTAGCAGTGTGTTTACAAGGTTTTGTAGTGATATAGCCATTTAGCAGTGTGTTTACAAGGTTTTGTAGTCATATAGCCTTTTAGCAGTGTATTTACAAGGTTTTGTAGAGATATAGCCATTTAGCAGTGTGTTTACAAGGTTTTGTAGTGACATAGCCATTTAGCAGTGTGTTTACAAGGTTTTTTAGTGATATAGCCATTTAGCAGTGTGTTTACAAGGTTTGCTAGTGATATAGCCATTTAGCAGTGTGTTTACAAGGTTTGTAGTGATATAGCCATTTAGCAGTGTGTTTACAAGGTTTTCTAGTGATATAGCCATTTAGCAGTGTGTTTACAAGGTTCTGTAGTGATATAGCCATTTAGCAGTGTGTTTACAAGGTTTTCTAGTGATATAGTCATTTAGCAGTGTGTTTACAAGGTTTTGTAGTGATATAGCCATTTAGCAGTTTGTTTACAAGGTTTACAAGGTTTTGTAGTGACATAGCCATTTAGCAGTGTGTTTACAAGGTTTTTTAGTGATATAGCCATTTAGCAGTGTGTTTACAAGGTTTTGTAGTGATATAGCCATTTAGCAGTGTGTTTACAAGGTTTTGTAGTGATATAGCCATTTAGCAGTGTGTTTACAAGGTTTTGTAGTGATATAGCCATTTAGCAGTGTGTTTACAAGGTTTTGTAGTGATATAGCCATTTAGCAGTGTGTTTACAAGGTTTTGTAGTGATATAGCCATTTAGCAGTGTGTTTACAAGGTTTTGTAGTGATATAGCCATTTAGCAGTGTGTTTACAAGGTTTCTAGTGATATAGCCATTTAGCAGTGTGTTTACAAGGTTTTGTAGTGATATAGCCATTTAGCAGTGTGTTTACAAGGTTTGTAGTGATATAGCCATTTAGCAGTGTGGTTACAAGGTTTTGTAGTGATATAGTGATTTAGGAGTGTGTTTACAAGGTTTTCTAGTGATATAGTCATTTAGCAGTGTGTTTACAAGGTTATGTAGTGATATAGCCATTTAGCAGTGTGCTTACAAGGTTTTCTAGTGATATAGCCATTTAGCGGTATGTTTACAAGGTTTTGTAGAGATATAGCCATTTAGCAGTGTGTTTACAAGGTTTTGTAGTGATATAGCCATTTAGCAGTGTATTTACAAGGTTTTGTAGTGATATAGCCATTTAGCAGTGTGTTTACAAGGTTTTGTAGTGATATAGCCACTTAGCAGTGTGTTTACAAGGTTTTGTAGTGATATAGCCATTTAGCAGTGTGTTTACAAGGTTTTCTAGTGATATAGCCATTTAGCAGTGTGTTTCCAAAGTTTTGTGGTGCTATAGCCATTTAGCAGTGTGTTTACAAGGTTTTGTAGTGATATAGCCATTTAGCAGTGTGTTTACAAGGTTTTGTAGTGATATAGCCATTTAGCAGTGTGTTTACAAGGTTTTGTAGTGATATAGCCATTTAGCAGTGTGTTTACAAGGTTTTGTAGTGATATAGCCATTTAGCAGTGTGTTTACAAGGTTTTGTAGTGATATGCCATTTAGCAGTGTGTTTACAAGGTTTTCTAGTGATATAGCCATTTAGCAGTGTGTTTACAAGGTTTTGTAGTGATATAGCCATTTAGCAGTGTGTTTACAAGGTTTTGTAGTGATATAGCCATTTAGCAGTGTGTTTACAAGGTTTTGTAGTGATATAGCCATTTAGCAGTGTGTTTACAATGTTTTCTAGTGATATAGCCATTTAGCAGTGTGTTTACAAGGTTATGTAGTGATATAGCCATTTAGCAGTGTGTTTACAAGGTTTTGTAGTGATTTAGCCATTTAGCAGTGTGTTTACAAGGTTTTGTAGTGATATAGCCATTTAGCAGTGTGTTTACAAGGTTTTGTAGTGATATAGCCATTTAGCAGTGTGTTTACAAGGTTTTGTAGTGATATAGCCATTTAGCAGTGTGTTTACAAGGTTTTGTAGTGATATAGCCATTTAGCAGTGTGTTTACAAGGTTTTGATGTGATATAGCCATTTAGCAGTGTGTTTACAAGGTTATGTAGTGATATTTAGCAGTATGTTTACAAGGTTTTGCAGTGATATAGCCATTTAGCAGTATGTTTACAAGGTTTTGTAGTGATATAGCCATTTAGCAGTGTGATTACAAGGTTTTGTGGTGATATAGCCATTTAGCAGTGTGTTTACAAGGTTTTGTAGTGATATAGCCATTTAGCAGTGTGTTTACAAGGTTTTGTAGTGATATAGCCATTTAGCAGTGTGTTTACAAGGTTTTCTAGTGATATAGCCATTTAGCAGTGTGTTTACAAGGTTTTGAAGAGATATAGCCATTTAGCAGTTTGTTTACAATGTTATGTAGTGATATTTAGCAGTGTGTTTACAAGGTTTTGTAGTGATATAGCCACTTAGCAGTGTGTTTACAAGGTTTTGTAGTGATATAGCCATTTAGCAGTGTGTTTACAAGTTTTTCTAGTGATATAGCCATTTAGCAGTGTGCTTACAAGGTTTTCTAGTGATATAGCCATTTAGCGGTGTGTTTACAAGGTTATGTAATGATATTTAGCAGTGTGGTTACAAGGTTTTGTAGTGATATAGCCATTTAGCAGTGTGTTTACAAGGTTATGTAGTGATATTTAGCAGTGTGTGTGTACAAGGTTTTGTAGTGATATAGCCATTTAGCAGTGTGTTTACAAGATTTTCTAGTGATATAGACATGTAGTGATATTTAGCAGTGTGTTTACAAAGTTTTGTGGTGATATAGCCATTTAGCAGTGTGTTTACAAGGTTTTGTAGTGATTTAGCCATTTAGCAGTGTGTTTACAAGGTTTTGTAGTGATATAGCCATTTAGCAGTGTGTTTACAAGGTATTCTAGTGATATAGTTATTTAGCAGTGTGTTTGCAAGTTTATGTAGTAATATTTAGCAGTGTGTTTACAAGACTTTCTAGTGATATGGCCATTTAACAGTGTGTTTAGAAGGTTTTTGTAGTGATATAGCCATGTAGCAGTGTGTTTACAAGGTTTTCTAGTGATATAGTCATTTAGCAGTGTGTTTTCAAGGTTATGTAGTGATATTTATCAGTGTGTTTACAAGGTTTTCTAGTGATATAGCCATTTAGCAGTGTGTTTACAAGGTTTCTAGTGATATATCCATTTAGCAGTGTGTTTACAAGGTTTTGTTGTGATATAGCCATTTAGCAGTGTATTTATAAGGTTTTCTAGTGATATAGTCATTTAGCAGTGTGTTTACAAGGTGCTGTAGTGATATAGCCATTTAGCAGTGTGTTTACAAGGTTTTCTAGTGATATGGTCATTTAGCAGTGTGTTTATAAGGTTTTCTAGTGATATAGTCATTTGGCAGTGTGTTTACAATGTTTTCTAGTGATATAGACATTTAGCAGTGTGTTTACAAGGTTTTGCAGTGATATAGCCATTCAGCAGAGTGTTTACAAGGATTTGAAGTGATATTTAGCAGTGTGTTTACAAGGTTATGTAGTGATATTTAGCAGTGTGTTTACAAGATTTTGTAGCGATATAGCCATTTAGCAGTGTGTTTACAAAGTTTTGTAGTGATATAGCCATTTAGCAGTGTGTTTACAAGGTATTCTAGTGACATAGTCATTTAGCAGTGTGTTTGCAAGGTTATGTAGTGATATTTAGCAGTGTGTTTACAAGGTTTTCTAGCAATATAGCCATTTAGCAGTGTGTTTAGAAGGTTTTTTGTAGTGATATAGCCATGTAGCAGTGTGTTTACAAGGTTTTCTAGTGATATAGTCATTTAGCAGTGTGTTTACAAGGTTATGTAGTGATATTTAGCAGTGTGTTTACAAGGTTTTCTAGTAATATAGCAATTTAACAGTGTGTTTACAAGGTTTGCTAGTGATATAGCCATTTAGCAGTGTGTTTAAATGTTTTGTTGTGATATAGCCATTTAGCAGTGTATTTACAAGGTTCTGTAGTGATACAGCCCTTTAGCGGTGTGTTTACAAGGTTTTCTAGAGATATAGTCATTTAGCAGTGTGTTTACAAGGTTTTTTAGTGATATAGTCATTTAGCAGTGTGTTTACAAGGTTCTGTAGTGATATAGCCATTTAGCAGTGTGTTTACAAGGTTTTCTAGTGATATAGTCATTTAGTAGTGTGTTTACAATGTTTTCTAGTGATATAGTCATTTAGCAGTGTGTTTACAAGGTTTTGTAGTGATATAGCCATTTAGCAGTTTGTTTAAAAGGGTTTTGTAGTGACATAGCCATTTAGCAGTGTGTTTACAAGGTTTTGTAGTGATATAGCCATTTAGCAGTGTGTTTACAAGGTTTTGTAGTGATATAGCCATTTAGCAGTGTGTTTACAAGGTTTTGTAGTGATATAGCCATTTAGCAGTGTGTTTACAAGGTTTTGATGTGATATAGCCATTTAGCAGTGTGTTTACAAGGTTATGTAGTGATATTTAGCAGTATGTTTACAAGGTTTTGCAGTGATATAGCCATTTAGCAGTATGTTTACAAGGTTTTGTAGTGATATAGCCATTTAGCAGTGTGATTACAAGGTTTTGTGGTGATATAGCCATTTAGCAGTGTGTTTACAAGGTTTTGTAGTGATATAGCCATTTAGCAGTGTGTTTACAAGGTTTTCTAGTGATATAGCCATTTAGCAGTGTGTTTACAAGGTTTTGAAGTGATATAGCCATTCAGCAGAGTGTTTACAAGGATTTGAAGTGATATTTAGCAGTGTGTTTACAAGGTTATGTAGTGATATTTAGCAGTGTGTTTACAAGATTTTGTAGCGATATAGCCATTTAGCAGTGTGTTTACAAAGTTTTGTAGTGATATAGCCATTTAGCAGTGTGTTTACAAGGTTTTGTAGTGATATAGCCATTTAGCAGTGTGTTTACAGGGTTTTGATGTGATATAGCCATTTAGCAGTGTGTTTACAAGGTTATGTAGTGATATTTAGCAGTATGTTTACAAGGTTTTGCAGTGATATAGCCATTTAGCAGTATGTTTACAAGGTTTTGTAGTGATATAGCCATTTAGCAGTGTGATTACAAGGTTTTGTGGTGATATAGCCATTTAGCAGTGTGTTTACAAGGTTTTGTAGTGATATAGCCATTTAGCAGTGTGTTTACAAGGTTTTCTAGTGATATAGCCATTTAGCAGTGTGTTTACAAGGTTTTGAAGTGATATAGCCATTTAGCAGTGTGTTTACAAGGTTATGTAGTGATATTTAGCAGTGTGTTTACAAGGTTTTGTAGTGATATAGCCACTTAGCAGTGTGTTTACAAGGTTTTGTAGTGATATAGCCATTTAGCAGTGTGTTTACAAGGTTTTCTAGTGATATAGCCATTTAGCAGTGTGTTTACAAGGTTTTCTAGTGATATAGCCATTTAGCAGTGTGTTTACAAGGTTTTGTAGAGATATTTAGCAGTGTGTTTACAAGGTTTATAGTGATATAGCCATTTAACAGTGTGTTTACAAGGTTATGTAGTGATATTTAGCAGTGTGGTTACAAGGTTTTGTAGTGATATAGCCATTTAACAGTTTGTTTACAAGGTTATGTAGTGATATTTAGCAGTGTGTGTACAAGGTTTTGTAGTGATATAGCCATTTAGCAGTGTGTTTACAAGATTTTCTAGTGATATAGTCATTTAGCAGTGTGTTTACAAGGTTATGTAGTGATATTTAGCAGTGTGTTTACAAAGTTTTGTAGTGATATAGCCATTTAGCAGTGTGTTTACAAGGTTTTGTAGTGATATAGCCATTTAGCAGTGTGTTTAAGGTTTTGTAGTGATATAACCATTTAGCAGTGTGTTTACAAGGTATTCTAGTGATATGGACATTTAGCAGTGTGTTTGCAAGGTTATGTAGTGATATTTAGCAGTGTGTTTACAAGGTTCTCTAGCAATATAGCCATTTAGCAGTGTGTTTAGAAGGATTTTTGTAGTGATATAGCCATGTAGCAGTGTGTTTACACGGTTTTCTAGTGGTATAGTCATTTAGCAGTGTGTTTACAAGGTTATGTAGTGATATTTAGCAGTGTGTTTACAAGGTTTTCTAGTAATATAGCAATTTAGCAGTGTGTTTACAAGGTTTGCTAGTGATATAGCCATTTAGCAGTGTGTTTACAATGTTTTGTTGTGATATAGCCATTTAGCAGTGTATTTACAATGTTTTCTAGTGATATAGTCATTTAGCAGTGTGTTTACAAGGTTCTGTAGTGATATAGCCATTTAGCAGTGTGTTTACAAAGTTTTCTAGTGATATAGTCATTTAGCAGTGTGTTTACAAGGTTTTCTAGTGATATAGTCATTTAGCAGTGTGTTTACAAGGTTCTGTAGTGATATAGCCATTTAGCAGTGTGTTTACAAGGTTTTCTAGTGATATAGTCATTTAGCAGTGTGTTTACAATGTTTTCTAGTGATATAGTCATTTAGCAGTGTGTTTACAAGGTTTGATAGTGATTTAGCCATTTAGCAGTGTGTTTACAAGGTTATGTAATGATATTTAGCAGTGTGTTTACAAGGTTTTCTAGTGATGTAGCCATTTAGCAATGTGTTTACAAGGTTTTGTAGTGATATTTTGCAGTGTGTTTACAAGGTTTTGTAGAAATATAGCCATTTAGCAGTGTGTTTACAAAGTTTAGTAGTGATATAGTCATTTAGCAGTGTGTTTACAAGGTTTTCTGTTGATATAGCCATTTAGCAGTGTGTTTACAAGGTTTTGTAGTGATATAGCCATTTAGCAGTGTGTTTACAAGATTTTGTAGTGATATAGCCATTTAGCAGTGTGTTTACAAGGTTGTGTAGTGATATAGCCATTTAGCAGTGTGTTTACAAGATTTTGTAGTGATATAGCCATTTAGAAGTGTGTTTACAAGGTTTGATAGTGATATAGCCATTTAGCAGTGTGTTTACAAGGTTATGTAATGATATTTAGCAGTGTGTTTACAAGGTATCCTAGTGATATAGCCACTTAGCAGTGTGTTTACAAGGTTTTCTTGTGATATATTCATTCTGAAGTGTGTTTACAAGGTTTTGTAGTGATATTTTGCAGTGTGTTTACAAGGTTTTCTAGTGATATAGTCATTTAGCAGTGTGTTTACAAAGTTTTGTAGTGATATAGCCATTTAGCAGTGTGTTTACAAAGTTTTGTAGTGGTATAGCCATTTAGCAGTGTGTTTACAAGGTTTTGTAGTGATATAGCCATTTAGCAGTGTGTTTACAAGGTATTCTAGTGATATAATTATTTAGCAGTGTGTTTGCAAGATTATGTAGTAATATTTAGCAGTGTGTTTACAAGACTTTCTAGTGATATAGCCATTTAGCAGTGTGTTTAGAAGGTTTTTATAGTGATATAGCCATGTAGCAGTGTGTTTACAAGGTTTTCTACTGATATAGTCATTTAGCAGTATGTTTTCAAGGTTATGTAGTGATATTTAGCAGTGTGTTTACAAGGTTTTCTAGTGATATAGCCACTTAGCAGTGTGTTTACAAGGTTTTCTAGTGATATATCCATTTAGCAGTGTGTTTACAAGGTTTTGTTGTGATATAGCCATTTAGCAGTGTATTTATAAGGTTTTCTAGTGATATAGTCATTTAGCAGTGTGTTTACAAGGTGCTGTAGTGATATAGCCATTTAGCAGTGTGTTTACAAGGTTTTCTAGTGATATTGTCATTTAGCAGTGTGTTTACAAGGTTTCCTAGTGATATAGTCATTTGGCAGTGTGTTTACAATGTTTTCTAGTGATATAGACATTTAGCAGTGTGTTTACAAGGTTTTGCAGTGATATAGCCATTCAGCAGAGTGTTTACAAGGATTTGAAGTGATATTTAGCAGTGTGTTTACAAGGTTATGTAGTGATATTTAACAGTGTGTTTACAAGATTTTGTAGCGATATAGCCATTTAGCAGTGTGTTTACAAAGTTTTGTAGTGATATAGCCATTTAGCAGTGTGTTTACAAGGTATTCTAGTGATATAGTCATTTAGCAGTGTGTTTGCAAGGTTATGTAGTGATATTTAGCAGTGTGTTTACAAGGTTTTTTAGCAATATAGCCATTTAGCAGTGTGTTTAGAAGGGTTTTTGTAGTGATATAGCCATGTAGCAGTGTGTTTACAAGGTTTTCTAGTGATATAGTCATTTAGCAGTGTGTTTACAAGGTTATGTAGTGATATTTAGCAGTGTGTTTACAAGGTTTTTTAGTAATATAGCAATTTAACAGTGTGTTTACAAGATTTGCTAGTGATATAGCCATTTAGCAGTGTGTTTACAATGTTTTGTTGTGATATAGCCATTTAGCAGTATATTTACAATGTTTTCTAGTGATATAGTCATTTAGCAGTGTGTTTACAAGGCTCTGTAGTGATATAGCCCTTTAGCAGTGTGTTTACAAGGTTTTCTAGTGATATAGTCATTTAGCAGTGTGTTTACAAGGTTCTGTAGTGATATAGCCATTTAGCAGTGTGTTTACAAGGTTTTCTAGTGATATAGCCATTTAGCAGTGTGTTTACAATGTTTTCTAGTGATATATTAATTCTGCGGTGTGTTTACAAGGTTTTGTGGTGATATTTTGCAGTGTGTTTACAAGATTTTGTAGAAATATAGCCATTTAGCAGTGTGTTTACAAGGTTTAGTAGTGATATAGTCATTTAGCAGTGTTTTTACAAGGTTTTCTATTGATATAGCCATTTAGCAGTGTGTTTACAAGGCTTTGCAGTGATATAGCTATTCAGCAGTGTGTTTACAAGGATTTGAAGTGATATTTAGCAGTGCGTTTACAAGGTTATGTAGTGATATTTAGCAGTGTGTTTACAAGGTTTTGTAGCAATATAGCCATTTAGCAGTGTGTTTACAAAGTTTTGTAGTGATATAGCCATTTAGCAGTGTGTTTACAAGGTTTTCTAGTGATATAGCCATTTAGCAGTGTGTTTACAAGGTTTTGTAGTGATATAGCCATTTTGCAGTGTGTTTACAAGGTATTCTAGTGATATAGTCATTTAGCAGTGTGTTTGCAAGGTTATGTAGTGATATTTAGCAGTGTGTTTAAAGGTTTTCTAGCAATATAGCCATTTAGCAGTGTGTTTAGAAGGATTTTTGTAGTGATATAGCCATGTAGCAGTGTGTTTACAAGGTTTTCTAGTGATATAGTCATTTAGCAGTGTGTTTACAAGGTTATGTAGTGATATTTAGCAGTGTGTTTACAAGGTTTTCTAGTAATATAGCAATTTAGCAGTGTGTTTACAAGGTTTGCTAGTGATATAGCCATTTAGCAGTGTGTTTACAATGTTTTGTTGTGATATAGCCATTTAGCAGTGTATTTACACTGTTTTCTAGTGATATAGTCATTTAGCAGTGTGTTTACAAGGTTCTGTAGTGATATAGCCATTTAGCAGTATGTTTACAAAGTTTTCTAGTGATATAGTCATTTAGCAGTGTGTTTACAAGGTTTTCTAGTGATATAGTCATTTAGCAGTTTGTTTACAAGGTTCTGTAGTGATATAGCCATTTAGCAGTGTGTTTACAAGATTTTCTAGTGATATAGTCATTTAGCAGTGTGTTTACAATGTTTTCTAGTGATATAGTCATTTAGCAGTGTGTTTACAAGGTTTGATAGTGATATAGCCATTTAGCAGTGTGTTTACAAGGTTATGTAATGATATTTAGCAGTGTGTTTACAAGGTTTTCTAGTGATGTAGCCATTTAGCAGTGTGTTTACAAGGTTTTGTAGTGATATTTTGCAGTGTGTTTACAAGGTTTTGTAGAAATATAGCCATTTAGCAGTGTGTTTACAAGGTTTAGTAGTGATATAGTCATTTAGCAGTGTGTTTACAAGGTTTTCTATTGATATAGCCATTTAGCAGTGTGTTTACAAGGTTTTGTAGTGATATAGCCAATTAGCAGTGTGTTTACAAGGTTTTGTAGTGATATAGCCATTTAGCAGTGTGTTTACAAGGTTTTGTAGTGATATAGCCATTTAGCAGTGTGTTTACAAGATTTTATAGTGATATAGCCATTTAGCAGTGTGTTTACAAGGATTGATAGTGATATAGCTTTTTAGCAGTGTGTTTACAAAGTTATGTAATGATATTTAGCAGTGTGTTTACAAGGTTTTCTAGTGATATAGCCACTTAGCAGTGTGTTTACAAGGTTTTCTTGTGATATATTCATTCTGCAGTGTGTTTACAAGGTTTTCTTGTGATATTTTGCAGTGTGTTTACAAGGTTTTCTAGTGATATAGTCATTTAGCAGTGTGTTTACAAGGTTTTGTAGTGATATTTAGCAGTGTGTTTACATGGTTTTCTAGTGATATAGTCATTTAGCAGTGTGTTTACAAGGTTTTCTAGTAATATAACCATTTAGCATTGTGTTTACAAGGTTTTCTAGTGATATAGCTATTTAGCAGTGTGTTTACAAGGTTTTCTAGTGATATAGCCATTTAGCAGTGTGTTTACAAGGTTTTGTAGTGATATTTAGCAGTGTGTTTACAAGGATTTCTAGTGATATAGCCATTTAGCAGTATGTTTACAAGGTTTTCTAATGATATAGCTATTTAGCAGTGTGTTTACAATGTTTTATAGTGATATTTAGCAGTGTGTGTACAAGATTGTCTAGTGATATAGCCATTTAGCAGTGTGTTTACAAGGTTTTCTAGTGATATAGTCATTTAGCAGTGTGTTTACAAGGTTATGTAGTGATATTTAGCAGTGTGTTTACAAGGTTTTCTAGTGATATAGCCATTTAGCAGTGTGTTTTCATGGTTTTGTAGTGATATTTAACAGTGTGTTTACAAGGTTATGTAGTGATATTTAGCAGTGTGTTTACAAGATTTTGCAGTGATATTTAGTAGTGTGTTTACAAGGTTTTGCAGTGATATTTAGTAGTGTGTTTACAAGGTTTTTTAGTGATACTTAGCAGTGTGTTTATAAGGTTTTTTAGGGATATTTAGCAGTGTGTTTACAATGTTTTGTAGTTATATTTAGCAGTGTGTTTACAAGGTTTTGTAGTGATATTTAGCAGTGTGTTTACAAGGTTATGCAGTGATATTTAGCAGTGTGTTTACAAGGTTATTAGTGATATTTAGCAGTGTGCTTACAAGGTTTTGTAGTGATATTTAGCAGTGTGTTTACAAGATTTTGTTGTGATATTTAGCAGTGTGTTTACAAGGTTTTGTAGTGTTATTTAGCAGTGTGTTTACAAGGTTTTGTAGTGATATTTAGCAGTGTGTTTACACGGTTATGTAGTGATATTTAGCAGTGTGTTTACAAGGTTTTGTAGTGATATTTAGCAGTGTGTTTACAAGGTTATGTAGTGATATTTAGCAGTGTGTTTACAAGGTTTTGTAGTGATATTTATCAGTGTGTTTACAAAGTTTTGTGGTGATATTTAGCAGTTTGTTTACAAGGTTTTGTAGTGATATTTAGCAGTGTGTTTACAAGGTTTTGTAGTGATATAGCCATTTAGCAGTGTGTTTACAAAGTTTTGTAGTGATATTTAGCAGTGTGTTTGCAAGGTTTTGTAGTGATATTTAGCTGTGTGATTAAGCCTGTTTGCTGCTGTTACTGTTGTTTTTGCTGTTTCACTTTACTGTTTCCATGGAGGGGATCACATACTAAAACTGCTAAACCATTAAAAGTGTTTTGACATTTTATCACGTACATAACACTGCTGTAAATGAAAATTATGTGGGCTTTTAGTATATAGATCCTGGACAGGCACATATAATCTCCAGAAATTTGTATTTTGGGATAACCTATTGCAGCCAGCTGAATACAAACTCTTTGAACAAACTGTAGAAGAGATCACACTGTTCTCCTTTCTGCAATTTTATGCCCATAAGATTTTAGTTATCCAGCTCAGAGGACCTTGGTGAAGTCAGTAAGTATATGTACCCCGCTATTTACCATGGCTCATCATTATGGTCTTGTGACAGTTAAGAAGTACAAAGCTGGAGATGTGTTTGTACTTTAACTGCTATGAAACTCACACAGACAAGGACTGTGCTGTTGGTGATGCATTAAACCGACTATTGGCTATTTGTCTAGAAACAACTCTTTTTAACATTAATATAGCCTGGACAGTGAGAATAAAGAAGATCCTTTAATTTTTTTGGCACTATGCAAAATATAGTATGCACTGATATTAATTAGGTATCAGTACATTTACTTTAATATTCACCCTCTTACTTCTATAACTCTCAACCTCTGAGTATTAAAAGTCATAGCATCAGATTTTAAAAATCATAACAAAGGGTCAAAAAGAGGAGGTCTTTCTTAGTTTTCAGAACATCATAATTTCAGATACTAGACCCCATATAATTAGTGATGGAGTCTGCATATGGCCTTTGTTCAGTAATTTAACATTTAATAATGCCAATTCTATCACTATGAAGTAAATCAGTAAATCTTGGAGGAATAAGTTAAATCAGAGGGAAGAAATCATAGCGCTCTACCTAAATCCAACTGTACCTCTCAGATGCTATGATTTAGGCACAATGCTATGCCTAAATCAGACTGTACCTCTCACATGCTATAATTTAGGCTCAGATGCTATGATTTAGGCATAGTGCTATGCTTAAATTCAATTTTACCTTTCAGATGCTATGATTTAGGCACAGTGCTGTTCTTAAATCAGACTGTACCTCTCATATGTTATGATTTAGGGCGTCTATATCAGCATTTCGAAAATTGAATAGTTTGAATCACTAAATGTTGAACTGACATGATCAAACTATTCAATTTTTGAATGCCGATAAAAAAAAAAAAAAAAAAATGAAATGGTGTAGTCAGGGTTCAAGCCCCCCACACCCCCTGCTACTTAAATATACCAACTCCGAGACCGCACTACTGAAAAAATATTTTGAGCTCTCTCTGCTTACTGCTTGCTGCTTCTTGCTGTGGGATGGATTTGAGGTGTTCTTAAGACACTCAGTCTTGCTGGCTGGATTCTGCTAAAATTCAAAGTCTGGTTATATTTGCATTCACAGTCTGTTGCATACAGAAACTTGCAGAATATACACTGATGAGAGAATATACTTTGCAGCATCAACTTTAGAGAGCAGTAGCAAATAACTTTTTATAATAAACCAAACGGAACCACGTTGCAGGCTTAAAGTACTGTTCCAACTTTACTTCTCATATAGTACAGATGATGTGAGAGATATAACATTTACCTTAGGACTTGTGTCCCTACCATACCTCTAACATAACTGG
Source organism: Protopterus annectens (assembly GCF_019279795.1). Taxonomy (NCBI): domain Eukaryota; kingdom Metazoa; phylum Chordata; order Ceratodontiformes; family Protopteridae; genus Protopterus; species Protopterus annectens. Next base: position 526,541,337 of record NC_056742.1, on the reverse strand, counting down.
ATTTATACAGCTCTTTATATACAGTTTTAGTCCTGTAGAAACAATACTAAGCTTCCTTGTTTAACAATGTCTTGTAAGAGACCAGCTTTTCTGACAGTGTGAATATCCTGTAACAGTGTCCTGATGTCCATGTAGAAAAACATATTTTTGAGGAAACACATTGTTCTGTATTCTATTTGGATCTGTGTATAAAAACATATGTTCTTATGCCAATGCTGATAAGCATATCCTGTTTTCCATGCAGAAAAACATATTTTTGAAGAAAACACATTGTCAGAGATCAGCTTTTCTGACAGTGTGAACATCCAGTATTTTATTTGGATCTTTGTATAAAAAACATCTGTTCTTGTGCCATATCCTGTTTTTCATGCAGAAAAACATATTTCTGAGAAAACACATTGTCACAGTGTCATAAACATATCCTGTTGTTTTAGGAAACATATTGTGTCCATTCTGTTATTTTAGGAAACATATTGTGTCCATTTTTTATATATGCAGAAAAGCATGTCAGTGTTCTTTAAAAGCAGATTTTGCATTTTTGCTCTTGCATACATCCTGTTTCTGAGTCTGTAAGGGAAAAATGTCCATTCAGCAGATTCCTTTTCCAAGCCATGGTCATTTAGTATGACTGCTGATCACATATTACTAAACTCTGTTTCTGCATTTAAGCAAGCCTTTTCTTTCAGCATATTTACAACATAATTAATTTCAGACTAATATTCATAAAATCTAACAACTACATTGAGGTAAATGGAAATCTCTCCTTATGGAGATTTCCATTTACCTGTTCAACGTTCTGCACTTTCGGCTTTCTCGATGCGACAATATCAGATTCGATATTGTCAGTGTTCGAGATGCTGATAGGAACTTTAAAATGAAAAAAAAACATGCTGCTAGACCACACTTGTTTAATAATCATTTGTTGTATCGTTGTTTTTCCAAAGTGGCAATGAGAGCTGAAGTAGATTGATGTGGAAAGGAGACGGAAAAAACAAATGATGGAAAGTGTCGCCTTGGTAAGACCGTACCTCTCAGATGTTATGATTTAGACACAACGCTCTGCCTAGATTATTAAACAAGTGTGGTTTAGCAGCACGTTTTTTTTTCTTTTTAAAGTTTCTGTCAATTGAACATGTTATTGTATTTACATCTTTCTTGTTTGGTTATACAACAAATGAGCTGGGGAAGAATCCGTAGCAGAGAAAATCCCACTAGGTCAGCATGAGCCGATGTAGTGCGATGCACATCTCAGATGTACCTTTAGCCTTCTTTCATTAGGGGTGAGACATTCTAGACTTACTGAAGCTCAACACCTTCTGGCCCCTTTTGTTTAAATATTACACAGTTTACTTACTGTATCAAGGCCAGTCATACATGACCTCTAGTGGTCTTTCTCTCTTCTTTGGTCTCTGCAATTATTGCTTATAGTTCAGATGTTGAGAAATAAATGATTTTATTTGAATAGGTTCATAGGTTCATAGGTAGGTACTAGGCTATCAGTCCTAGGGACTATACAAGCCTAGCCATAACGATTCCCTGGCTATTGCTTCCCACAAATATTTATTTTCCTGGACCCCTGTCTAGGAGGGCTACTGATGTGATCCCCAGGGTGAATTTCCTATATCCCATCCAATCGTCAAGGTTCCTCTTGAAGAGGGCCATTGAGGCGCTATGCCTGACATGCATGGGCAGCCTATTCCAGAGTATGGGGAGGCTCTTCGGTCAGGAACCTATCCCTCCAGCATGTTCTATTCATCGTGATGACAAGGCTAAGATCCCTGGAGCATGTGGCTCAGAAGGATTGGGATTTCTTTAAGTACAGCATGTTCAACAACTCTGGGTTTGACATGGCCTTGTATATTAGGCAGAGATCACCTCTGAATAGGTGATATGTGACAGAGTATAGCTGGAGTTTCTTTAGACGGTCAGCATATGGCATCTGCTTTAAGCCTGTGATTCTTTTTGTGAGGTATTTCTGTGGCCTTTCTACTTGTTGCAGATGTCTTGTGAGGTACATACCAAACAGGGCATTGTATTCTATAATGGGTCTAATGAGAGATGAGTACAGAGGGATAATAACCTCCTTTTTTCTGGATGAAAATCCCTTAGTGATGAGGTGTGTCATGTAGAAGGATTTTATAACTGTTATGGCTATGTGGTTATCAAAGGTGAGACCACTGTCCACCTGTTTCCCTAGGTCTCTTATCATACTTTCGGTGTTTAGTGTACTGCCACCTATGTGGTAGCTGACAGGTACATGTTTTTTCCCAAAGGGGGCAACTATACATTTTTTGGCATTTAGCTTGAGCCCATGGCTCTGGCACCAGGCATCTGTTTTGGTAAGGCCCTTTTGTAGTATATCCACAACATTTGGGGATACAATAACAGCTCCCAGCTTGCAGTCAGTGTGTGAACTTTGTAAGCCAGAGTCCCTCAGTGTTGGCCTATACTTCAGAGAAGTAGATGCCAAACAAGAGTGATCCCGGGACAGAACCCTGCAGTACTCCACTTGTCACTTGTCTGGAGATGGATTTGAAGTTGGTTACTTTTACAGTGTGCGTTCTGTCAGTAAGCCAGTTTGCAACCCATCAAGTGATATAGGGATTAATGCCTAGTTTAGTAAATTTGTCTATGATTCCAGAGTGGGGGATAGTGTCGAAAGCCTTGGCGAGGTCCAAGTAGGCTGTGTGAACCATCTTATCCTCGTCCACGGCTCTGGAGACTGATTTGAAGTAGTCGATCAGGTTCAGGAGGCAAGATCAGCCCTTCACAAACCCAAACTGGGTGGGGTCCAGTGTTTGAAGGTTGCCAATGTCTTTGTTTATAAGTTCCATGATAATACGTTCCATGATCTTGCAGATCAGGCTCGTCAGACTGATGGGATGGTAGTTCCCAGGATCCAAAGTGGATCCCCCTTTGTGGAGTGGGATGACTGTAGCTGTGCACCACTCTGTGGCCATGAAGGCTGAGGTGAGGCTATGATTAAACATGACACATAGGTGAGGCGCCAGTTCATTTTGTAGTTCATGCAGTACACAGCCTGGGATGTCATCTGGTCCCATGGATGCTGTATTCTTGGCTTTGGAAAGTGCAGTTTTTACCTGAGTGGCCGTGATTACCGGAATTTGGCATTCTTTTGATATTGAGATGAACCCTTTAGGGGGTAAGGGGGGGTTGAAGTTGGCACTGAAGCTATCTGCCAGGATATTAGCAATATCCTTGGGATCAGTATATCTAGTGCCATTCTGCTGTAGCTCAGAGCAAATCTGAGTATTGCCATTTAGATTCTTGACATAGCAATAGAATGCCTTGTGGTTGTCTTTGGAATCTTTGGCAATTTTGTTTTCATAACTAGCTTTGGAAGATTTTTATGAGGGATCTCAGCTTTTTACTGAGGCTGGTGAGGGAGTTTTTTTAATCCTGGGTTCTTCCTCTTTTCTGCAACAGTTTCTTCTTTCTTTTGTACAGCTTGTTTATGGCAGGGGACCACCAAATTGGCTTCCTTTTTTTAGAGGACAGCATCTTAGTTCTGTTTGGGATGGCTTGGTCCATGCACGAGTGAATGTGCTTATATGGCACCTTAGTGTAGGATTCAGCAGTTGAACTTCCAGTTCCCATCTGCATGGGTGTCATGAAGTTTATTATTTCTGACTTGAGAAGCATGAAGTTGGCTTTGGAGAAGTTTTTTACGGAGGCTTCCTTAAAGGGGTGGGGGGGGTGGGAGTGGGATGTGGATGTCAAGGGTGATTAGGTTATGGTGTGATCTGACCGACGAGGTGGTGACCACTGGTGTGGAGCATCGATCTCCCATGTTGGTAATGACCAGGTCTAGAATATTGGTACCCCTGGTGGGACTATGAATTAGTTGCTCTAGGGCATTGGAATTTATGAATTCCAAGAACCGTTGAGCAAAGGTGTTGGTATAGGAGTAGTTTTCCCAGTTAATGTCAGGGTAGTTGAAATCACCTAGTATTATGGTGTTTGGTTGTATCTTAATATTTTACAGTATATTTAGAAAGGTGTAGTGAGAATCTTGGGCCATGGTGGGGGATCTGTAGCAAGCTACAATTTGTATTACAGTCTTACCTAGTGTTAGTTGCACCTGGAGAATTTCAGATGCATTGTGTTGGGCAACCAGCGTGGAGGTGTGAATATCCTTGGTGAATATGGACACTCCTCCACCTTTAGTGTTTCAGTAGTGTTTCGGTCCTGGTTTGGTGGCCGAAAAGTGTGGTATGAGTTTTAGCCTGGTATTGCAGGGGTGCTCTCTGGAGCTTTAAACGGGGTCTCAGTTACTGCACAGATATCGATGTTCTGCATTTTTAGGAGAGCCTCGAGAGAGAATGCATTTTGAGGTTTAGACTTCTTGCATTGAGTAGCATTAACTTCAGATGTTGCTTGCTTGTACTTGTTACAGTGGTAGTTTTGTCCTTTGAACCTTGCCTAAAAAAGGCACTATAGGGGTGGCAAGAGTCTTAGCCAGTAACCTGAATCCCAGAGGCGACAGGTGCAAACCATCTCTTACAAAGCATCGTGGTTTGTCAATCATGTCATTCCAGGCAGACAGATACTGGATCCCCTTTGAATGACACCAGAAGCTTAGCCAATTATTGAAGTCAATCATTTTGTCCTTGTACAGTGGTATCATTCTGGGTGATGGCAGGATGCTACTCAGGGCTAGGGTCATACCTGCCTGGGCTACATGATCCAATAGCTCTTCCATGTCTCTTTTCATGTAGTCCAGGGAGGTGCGTCTCAAGTCATTCACTCCAACATGGACAGTGACAGAGTCATATTTGTACCTGCTGTGGAGTGACTTGAGTGCATGTGTTATGTGGCGGATCCTGGCACCAGACAGGCAACTAACTGTAATTTTCTCCTTGTTCAGCCTGGTGAATGGGAAATCAGTGTGCCTGACTAGGGAGTCACCCATGACTAAAGTTTAATAGCTGTAGCACCCACAGCTAAATACACTTGCATCTTTAGACAACTACACTACACTTCAACAGAGATTGTCACAAACTTCCAGTATGCCATAATGACTTCCTTCCTTATCAGGACTTTACGTGCCAAACAGCACTGATTGTTCTTGTATTATAGGCAGACTTGATAATATCCAGTAATATCATGGCCTCACCCATTTTAAAGACCTCTTTCATTGCCACACAGAGATCCTGGAATGCAGGGCATTGTGAGATAATATACCTCTAGTTTCCCCGTAGTCCTTTTTGACATCTCTATCATAATCAGGAATATTGTGAGTATATTTTGGTAAATTTAAATATGTATACAAATAATTTTATACAAATGTTTCTATACACAAATTCTCAGTTTTAGTGAGGAAGTTAACTGAGATGGGATCTCAACAGACTGTCAAATGAACCGTATATCTCTTCTGACTGTCACAGTGTGGGATAAGCCTTCGCAAGCTACCAAATGTTAGAAGGTCTATCTTAATGTAATGATATATGTGATCTAAACATTACTTAAGGTTATTTTCAATTAATTTCACACATAACCTTCATGGGTACTGTCCCAGATTTCATTTCGCCAATAGGTAATAGGTTCATAGGTAAGAACTAAGCTAGATGCCTTTATGGGCCATTTTAAGCCTGGCCAGAATTTCTTTTGGTGCTCAAATTAACCTACCCCATTTGGTGTCAGATTGACCTTACCCATTCCATGATTGATAATTATATATTATCCCTAATGAGAATAACTGGTATCATACTATAGATAATTTGAGGGGTCTCATGCATGGGATAAAGAATTTAGGAGATGCCTCTCTCCATTAGTAGTACAGGGGGAAGTTGTGGGATAAGTTTTCTATTTTTCATTCACAGATTCAAGTCATGCTTGAATATGGACAGGGTTGGGGGTGGGGTCTGTTCCAGAGCAGCAGTATCCTCTGTGAGATATACCTGTCCATTCAAACCATTATGTTGATGTTGCAGAAGAGGTTTAGATCCATGGACCAAGTATTTATAATGCCATTTGACTTACTGATGTGCAGTAAATCCATCAGTGCTGGGTTGGTGGATGCCATGTATGCTAGACAGAGGTCACCTCTTCACAGTAGGTAGGATAGTGTAGTGCCAGAGCTTTGAGTAGGTTCATGTAGGACATGTTTACGTCTTGTATCCTTTTAGTAAAGTACCTCTATGGGTGTCCCAGTTATTGCATGTGTCTGGACAGACACATGCCAAAAAGAGCATTATACTAAATGAGTGGCGTAATGATGGTTGAGTAAAGGGGGGCAATGACATCCCTAGATATAGACACAATCCCTTTGTTTATAAGCTGTGCAATATAGAGGACTTTCTTGCAATTGGGACATATTGGTAGAAGGTTAGGTCACTGTTGATATAAATCCCAAATCCTGAACTGGGTCATCTCTTGTTGGGGGGGTTATTGTCAGAGTGGTAGTTCCCTGGAGTAGGTGACTTCCCAAAGGATACAATAATGCATTTTTTGGCACCAGTTATTTATTTGGGACAAACCTTCCTCAGGATGGCTAAGTCATTTGAGGATTCAATGACTGCTCCTAGCTTGCAGTAATATACAAACGTAGTCAGAGAAGTAGATGGTAAACAGGAGAGGTCCCAGCACAGAACCCAGGGGGCTTGACTGGCGACTGATCTTTTTGTGGCGGTAACTTCACCTATTTTGATTTCAAATACTACAGAAATGGGAAGATTAAATCATCTAAGAGAAAAAAATAGCAGTAGAAGAATTGTATGTCATTGAAAATCTCAAACCAACTAAGGCTCCAGCATTAAGGACCAATAAGCATCAAGGGTTAAAAAAGGAGTGTCTATCAGATTTACATAAGAAAGGAAACAGGATAGGGTGGTCACTAAATGATGTCATAAATGAGTTCAGAAGGTGTTATGAGGATTTATACATGGAGGAAGTATGCCAGTAATGAGAAAGAAGAACAGGGACCTCTGGAGGATATAGCACTGGAGTAGGAAGATTAAATGAGTTTTGAAAGGATAATAGACAGGGAGGATGTTCTGAGAGCATAGGAAAGGATGGCTAATGGAAAATTGCCAGGTAGTGATGGACTACCTATAGAAGTGTGGGAACTGGTGAAACAGAAGATAGTAGGGAGATGGGGCTCTGGAGACATTTCTTTAACAACATAATGAGTGGTGACACACCCTCAGAATCATGGAAGGAAGTGGTCATATTATTAATTCATAAAGAGGGGAAGAATCCACTGAGTCTGTCCTCCTGTAGACCAAATTCAGTATTAAACCATGATGATAAGTGTTTCCTGCAAATACTGGCAGATAGGCTGGGGAGGATATTGCTTAAAGTGACTCACAGAGAACAGATGAGGCTTATGGGGGCAGGAGATCAGCAGACAATCTAATAATTAAAAGAATGACTTTGGCAACTGTTCATAGAATCTTGTGAGTAATCACATTTCTGGTTGTTTTATAGATCTTTAATTACTGCTGCTACTTAATGCATTTTCTGGCCACTTTTTATTGCTTGTGTAATTCATTCAATAGAAGATGGTCTTTTCGATAGAAAGGGTATAATAATCTATAACATTCCTTCAAAACCTCAGCGCATCTAAATTACTCCTTGACTTATTGTTATGCATCAAACATTTAGTCTATGTACTATCTTCTTTTTTCTTCCAAGTCTGACATTAAATAGGAAAAACACATTTTTCTTATTATTTATATGGATGTCATTCGGCTTTGATTTGATTAATATGAATCAACTTTCCAGTTCTTGGAATTTTGCCAATTTAAATTGCAATGTATCTTTTTATTTTTGCTGTAGTTTTGAAACCAATAGTATGCTTATGTTTTCAATAATAAGATATATCTTGATTCTGGTCTACTCATATTACACAATTACTTAACTGAGGAACTTGACAGTTTGTATAACTATCAAAAGTGCAAAAATGCAACTGGTCAAGGATGCACTTTGGTCAGCAGTGACCAGTACAGGAGTGAATTTCCCTTCAGCTTGCTGTGCAGCGGCCCTGGATTTGATTATATTAAGTAGGGAGAGGGTGAGGATAGAAACGGGACAACTTCCTCCAAAATGAGTCTGGGTAGCTTTGAACAATCCCCCCCAAAAAATACATTTTTTTTCTTTCTATCGCTAGAAAGGCGATATTTTGAACAGTTTATTTCATATGAAATATGCACATTCGCATGCGCATGCAAGCGTGTACGCGTGCACACACACACACACACACACACACACACACACACACACACACACACACACACACACACACACACACACACACACACACAAACATACACACAGTGCACAAATGTGATGTTATCATGGGCATGTCAGTTATTAAAAACCACAAAACCATCTACTCCATTAACAAGTTTAGCCTGTGCATTGTTCCACAAACTTGAATTAACCTGAGTAATCATACAAATAGCTTATCTGTATATGTCTCCAATATTTAAATAAAATTATTTATTTTATTTATTTATTTGTTTGCAGTTTGTTTGCCAGGATGGTCCATTGGGCCAAGAATAACCTGTTCTCAACGGAGTCCTGGGGAGAAAAGCTCCATAATAACAAAAGTTATAAACAAGTAATTGTAAAAAGCTACACAATAACAAAAGTTCTAAATAATTATATAACAGTAAATACAGAAGTACGACTAAAATCATAGTATTTACAGATACAATATGAAGCAAACAATCAAGGTTAAGAAAAATAGGAATTGTAAATTCTTGCTAGCACTTTATGAGGAAAGGAGTAGGACTCTGGAGTACCTGAGGTGTCTGAGGTATGGAGAGGAGAACAGTTTATATGGGATGGGAGCAGGAGCATTCCCAGAGATATGTTAGGTGTGAGTGCAGTGAGGTTTTGAAGGAAGAGTGACCAGAGATGGTACGGATGGATGGTGGTAGGGAGTTCCACTGATGCGCAAGGGCAAAGCAGAGGAGATTTTTTCAGGGGGGCGGGTGGGTTTATGCAATTCTATCAAGTTTTGATTTCTGGATCTTAAAGATCTTTCTGGAAGGTGCATTTTAAGGGATGATGATAGGGAGGGACAGAGGGAAGGACTGAAAATGAATTTGTGAGCATGAATGAGTTGAATGTAGGTGAGAAAATTAAGCTGCTTACTCTCTTTTACCTTACGGATTCCTTTCCAATACTTGATGCACTGTACATTATGGAAAGTCATTCAACTTATTTACCTCTTTAGCCAATTTCTTAGCACTTGGTGTCCACAACCAGTGTACAAACTGCCTTTTGCTCACTGATAAACTCTTACTTAACACAAGTATCTCTGTTTGTGAGAAGGTCAAATGTCTGGAGGTGTCTGTATCATCTAAAACTATACAGACTCAGCATCACACACTTACAGCCTCACCGCCCCGCCCCTCCCAACACCACATTCTCATCAAAATGACATTAACATGTCTTATCCTGAGACCATTAAAAAATCTCTACCAATGCCTCCTAGAACTAAAAAAAAGATCTAAAGTGAAATTCTCCAACTCATTTCCTCCATGAACATATACAGCATTAAGTCAACAAGAGTGACAGTGTCCCCAGTTTTGTACTCCTAAACACTCTACTAAAAAAACTGTCTTAGTGATTAATGACTCAACTGTTAGGCATACACAATCCCCATTTACAAGGCTGAATAAGGGTAGAATTACAGTCTGTTGCCTTTTGGGTGTTAAAGGGCCCTAAAGATCCTTTTCCAAGATTGACTTGACTATGACATGGTGGTGGTCTATGTGGAAATGAATGACTTGGGACACAAAACCCTGAGAGGTATGCAGAGACATGCCTTTCTTTAGCTATGTTAGAAAAGTAAGGAACAATGCTCAGCAAGGCTCAGAACTTATCCTAAATGGAACCATCCCCTCTGACCCAGTAGACATTGCCAACATACTAGCAGACAAGAATATTCCAAATAGTAGCACAGCAAGTGTGGGGTGAATGGGGCAGTTACTCAAGGCACAATGTGTTAGGAGAGCAATCGTGAAGTGGACTTCCTGCATTTTTCTTTCTGTATGGGCATTTCTGAATTCTGGTACAGAAAGGGAGTTTGATGTAGTAGTAATTCGTGTGGGGTAAGCTGTAACAAGTTGATTGTTATAAATGTAGCAACTGGCTTTCTACAGTTTAAAAAAAAACTAGAAAAGTTTTTTTTTTTCTGTATGCTTTTTTGCTTTTATTGCTTTACCAATTAAAAGCTGGACAAAGGAGGGGGCATGTATCTGGCCGTCTTGGAGCAGAGCAGAACTCTTCTTTTTTTACTCTTTCAGTGGACAGCTGAGACAGGGAGGAGGTGTGCCAGCTGACAGGCTTAACTGCCAACACCATGGAAGATGACTTTTTTTTTAAATTTTCCGTTGAAGACCAGGGACAGAGGGGAGGGCAGTGTGGGTCTGGTTTAGAGTACCTTTCTCTTCCAATGATGAGAAGGAGCTAGGAGGGGGCATGTAAATGTCCTAGACTGCCAGTAGAATGTCACCTTTTTTTTGCTCTTCAAATGCAGAACTGGTGGAGGTGAGGTTGCCAGTTTGGAGAACAAGCCCATGTGCTGGAAAAAAGCCAACTATGCCTCTGATTACAAACATCACCCCTGAAACATATATCCAAAAATGCACATATCCCAGAATTCCTTACATCCCCTATTTTCACCCCAAGGAGCATGTTCTAAAGGTGCTTTCAAAGACCAAAAATACTTCCTCCATGGGAACTGATAGCATTCCTAGAAGTTTAATAAATAGAGATAAACATATTATTGTTAAATATCTCCTCAAATTGTTAAACCTAAGCTTAGCCACAGGATTTGTTCTCAAATTATGGTGCATTGCATTTGTGATGCCCTTCCCCTAGGTGGCCCCACCATGGACCCTAATAATTATACTCTTATCAGCCTCAACTAAACTCCCTCCAAACCCTCATCACACTCAGAAATATAGACTGTGCAGTTGCTGAGACATAGTTTAAAGAGGCAGAGCAAGGTTTCAGTGCCTTCCACACTTTTAGACCTGTACAGTGCTGCACAGACAAGGGCTAAAGTTGGAGGTGTCTCAATATACATCAGTAACAGGCATACCTTTAGGGTGGTCAAACAGGATGATGTGTTGGATTTTCCCCATGTGCAGATCAACACAAACAAAATCCTGCATCATAATCTAACCAGCTATAGGTCATCTTCCATGTCCCAAGAATCTCACAATGCATACTTGGACCTACTGAAGACACTCACCATCCAACCTAACACCCTACTCACGGGAGAATTTTATTACTCCTCTATAGAATCCTATACGGCCTCAATTCTACAGATACAGACATTTTTGGACTTCATGAATACAAGCACCCTTGATCAAATAGTAAATACACCCTCTAGAGGCTCCAACATACCAGAACTCATGCTCACAAGTATGAGAGAATGCTGCACTTACCCCAAGTGCCTCATCCTCCCTGGTAAGGTACAACCATAAAGCTATCTCCTTTGAAATCAAAATCATCTCTGTAATCCCATTAAAACCAATAAGAGTTAGCAACTACTCCAAAGCAAACTACCATTTATTAAGTGAGGTTTGTCAAAATTCAGTGCCCTTCCAAGCCCCAATAACACAGCAGTCTATGTTATACTGCTCTCAGAAAATCTGTACAACCATGTCAACAACTGCATAGAGGCTGCTGTCTCTACCAGAAGTAAGCCCAGCACCAGCCCCAGAAACAAACTACCCTAGTGGTGTTCCAAATTAAACAAGATATACAACCAAAGGAAGAAAAAACATGGCAAAAATCAGGAAGGGTAATTCCCATCAATATAAAAACTGTCTCATCAAACTAAATAGGAAACTCAGAGGGCTAATTAGATCAAGCAAAGCCAACTCTGAGGTTAAGACAGCAACCCAGGTGAAAGATAACCATAAGGCCTTCTTCAGCTGAAATGCAGTGCAACAGCAATGTGCCTGAACTGGTGGTTAATGGTGCCACGTTCACTGAGCCTGGTGAAATAGTGAGCCTATTATCAGACAAATTCAGTTCTAGTATTACCCCCCTCAACCCCAACCATCACTCCAAAACTTCTCTCAAACTTAACACCTCTAACCATAACTAATGGCTGCACTTGTTAAAGCCAAAAATACAGCCTCAGTGTGCTCCAATACCATTCCAGGAACAGTCTAAAATATGACTTATCAAGACCCTCCTGGAGTCATTATTTAACTATAGTCTTAAAACAGACTTTGTCATATGTGAATAGAGAACTATAATGGTTATCCCCCTTCATAAGGGAGGACCTTCAACAGATCCTTGAAACAACAGACCCACTAGTCTGACTAGTCTTGTTTGCAAAGCCATGGAAAAATTTTTCTTGGAAATTATCAACAAGGAGACCTCCAGATACTGGATCCATCCCCGTTTGGTTATGTCAAAGGAAGTCCATGTTTACTGAATCTGGTTGACTTCTTTGAAAAGGTCAAAAAGAAAATGGATGAGGGGAAAATGATGCATACTGTCTATCCAGATCTGGCTAAAGCATTTGATACAATTCCCCACAAGGGCATTGTCAACAATCTAATGTAACTAGGTATAAACACCTTTATTACTCACTGGACAGCTAGCTGGCTCACTGATAGGACCCAAGAGGTTAGAATTGGTGAGATGACGTCCACAAAGAGGCCAGTCACCAGTAGAGTCTACCAGAACTCTATGCTAGGCCCACTCCTCTTTGGCATCAACTTCTCGATTGCCAAAGCCAACGTCATAGGCCTCTGGCTAACAAAGTTTGCAGATGATTGCAAACTAGGAGCAGTCATTGAATCTTTCCAAGACAAGAACACCCTTCAGGGAATGTCTAACACAGACAGATGCGTGGTGCCACAACCATAGCTTAAAACTCAATACCAAGAAATGCATTATAGTACTTTTTGAGGAGTTGGTCATACCAGGTAACTACATAATCAATAAAACATCCTTAAAAGTTGATTCACTAGTGAGAGATCTAAGAACTCATGTAGATAGTAATCTAGCCTTTGACCAACACGTGTCCAAGGTACTAAGAAAATCCTTATATGTTGCTTAACTTAGAAAGAAGGGCATGGCATCTAGGTCCAGTCTGGTCATCATTCACAGTACTTGGCCCTCATCAGACCCATCATAGAGTACAATGCCCCCTTCAGTATGTACCTCTCTAAACATATGCAGCAACTGGAATGTCCACAAAGGTTTCTTAAAAAAAGAATGCAGGGAGAAAACACAATGTCCTACACTGATCATCTCAAAGCCCTGTCTCTTTGCTTGGTATCATACAGACTTGTGAGAGTTGATCTTTGCCTGGCATACAAGGCTTCCCTTGACCCTGTTTTGTTGAACCTTTTGCACAACTGAAAAACAAACAGCAAAGGAACTATTGGATGAAAAGACCTAAATTTCACTTGCGATGTAAACTGGACATGTTGGAATGACAGATATGCTTCTCATAGAATTCCCATTCCCTGAAAACAGGATCCCCATCCATGTGAAGCAGAATTCCTCCCCATTCCTATTTAAGCACAACTTGGACCAACAGATGTGCCATCGGAAACTTACCCTCTAGTCTGGCACCTATGTATCTGATAGACAGAGTAAGTCATTTCCTATATAAATCAAATTAGTGGGCAACATTGGAGTTGCAGAGCCAGACTAGTGAATATAGCCTAGTATACACCTATGAACCTATGAATCCTGTGAGCCTGAGCAGTAAAATTATGGAATGTATCATAACTTGTCTTATTGATTATGATATCATAAATCTCATTATATTAGACCCTCAGCACTCTGAGCTCACCCAGTAGATCTAAGCCACTTACAGTAAATATGTCGTTCATGCAGTGTAACTTGATTTAGCCGAATACAGGGCATCACACCCCATGCTGATATTATAATACAGCTAAGTGCTTTACATATAGATAGCTATATGGTGCAATGGCTAGCAAACTGGCAAAAATATGGAAATCATATAGTTAGTGTGGTAGGTGCCTCATCTGAAAATAGGAAAATAACCAGTGGGCCCCCTCCCCCCTGGGTTCTGTTTTAGGGCTTGTCTTTTAGGCATTTACTTCCCTGATCTCCAAACTAAGAAGCAGGACCTCTGGTTAACTAAGTTTGCAGGTGACTACAAACTGGGTGTTATTTCCAAGACCATCTAGTAACCACCCATCAATTGGCTGGAATACCTACACCACCAATGTAGGATATGCTCAGAATTTTTTATACATAAGAAATACAACTTCAGTGCATCAAATTGCTACTAGTTTAACAAGAGGACAAAATATTCTTTACCTGGTACTTATAAATGTAGCATCATCGTGTACAAATTCCCTAGAAACTCCATCTCTGAATAAGTCAGGGCATAAGCCAGTAACATTTTCCCTCAAACTATCTAAGCTTCCTGAATCTGATTTATTAGACTTCAAGACTTCAAGTACGCAGATCTCTTTAAGTTCTATAATGAAGTGTCAATATTCACATATAACAACATCTCCCCAGACAACACCTCAGCAAATAAATTCACCAAGGAGTTTTATACCCATATAAATAAATATATATAATTAGCAGACCTAGCCAGATCCGAATTTAATGGGAAATTTAAAAGCAAACCATCTTGGTGTTCCACTGACATAAATAAAATCTACAATAAAAGGAAAAAAACTCAAGAGAATATAGAACAGGCATAAAAGTATCCAAAACAAGGAAAATATTAGAAATGTAACTAAGAATTTAAAAAAGACTATTAGATCTACTAAGTCATCCCAAGAGCCCAGGTTGGCACCTAAAACCAAGAATAATTACATATCCTTCTTCAGTTATGTTAGAAAACAGAAAACACGACACTCAGCAATGTATGGAACTCATACTAAATGACAAAAGGCACTCAGACCCAGTGGATATTGTCAATATCCTAGCAAATAAATTAAGTGCAAATTTAATTTATAGGATGAATATCCAAAGCCCTATTATCACTATATCTCTGACACCCCCCCACCCCAATTATCACTAATGAACATGTACTGAAACTGCTGCCATGACTAACGACACTTCCTCCATGGGACAACACAGAGCTGTACCTTACTCATCTAATGCCCATTGCTGATCCCTAATCTGACACCCCACCTCTCTTAAGTTGATGAGCAAAAAAAAAAAGGTCTGTCTCTTCCCCGGTCTGGCACTCAAGTCTGGTCCATTTTACATCATCTGTGCTGATCTCACTCCTCATCTAACGAGGCTCAGGAACAAGCCAAGTCTGATCTCCTCGATCTGCACCCCTCAGCTCTTAGATGAAAAGCAAAAAAAAAAGGAAAGTCTTCTCATGTT
Organism: Protopterus annectens; assembly: GCF_019279795.1. Taxonomy (NCBI): domain Eukaryota; kingdom Metazoa; phylum Chordata; order Ceratodontiformes; family Protopteridae; genus Protopterus; species Protopterus annectens. Next base: position 526,526,004 of record NC_056742.1, on the reverse strand, counting down.
TGAGGACTAAACAAAAGCTGCTTTCTGTTCTATAACTGTAGCAAACAACTTGCTACAAATACAACAAGTAGCTTACTACAGTTGCTATAGAAAGTACATTACTGACATTCATTTCTGAAATTTGGCACTGTACTAGACCACAGATGGAACAGTAAAACATGTCAGAGTGCAGTATCAGCATTCAGAAACTAAGTGATAGTTCTGAGAACTGCTCCCCCAACATCTTGCACCCTGGGCAGCTGCTTCCTTTGTTCCATCCTAGTTACTCCTCTGAGATAACATATCCAGCTGTTTGGTAATTAGTACCAAACACACCCTATTGGAACCTTTACAACAGCTAATTAACCTGAGTCCTAATACACAGACTCAGTCTGGAAAGTATGTCGTACAGCACTGTTGATGACCCCCTACAAAGGTGACCCTATTACCAAGCCTGGCATGTCTCATTTGTAAGACCATGGAACACAGTATAACAGACTTGATTAACACTGACATTAAAAATCTCATCAGGCTAGATCCATGGCAATTTGGTTTTGTTAAAGGTGGTTAACATCTTTGAGAAGGTTTCACAATCTCTTGACAGAGGCCTTTTTAAGCCTAGCCATGCATCCCAAATCTCTGACAAGTTCTAATTATCCTTGAAGTGTAAGCATGGGCCTGGGAGATGAACCATTTACATGTTACCTGTGTCCATTAGAGACATAGGTGCCAAACCAGGGATGAATTTCTGGTCTCCCATCGAGTTGTCCAAGATGCAGTTGAATTGGGTCAGGGAGGAACTCTGCTTCACATGGATGAGGTGACTATTCCATAAATGGGGTAGTCTCTGGGATATATACTTATCTCTCCAGCATGTTCTGTTTATATCACAGGCAAGGTTTAAGTGTTTAGAATGGGTAATTCTGGTGCTGTTTGTTTTGAGGATATGCAGGAAGTCCATCAGAGTGGGGTCTGACAATGCCTTATATGCCAGGCATAGATCTCCCCTCAAAAGCCTGTAGGAGACAGAATACAGGGATAGGACCTCAAGGCAGTCTGCACATTCGCTTAGTGAGGAACTTCTGTGGATGTTCCAATTGTTGGCTATACTTGGATAGGTACATACCAAAGGGGCATTGTACTCAATGATAGCTCTGATGAATGCCGAATGCAGTGGAACAATGACTTCCTTGGACTTAGATGCCATACCTTTGTTTATAACTTGTGCAACATAGAATGATTTCCTCACTACTGTAGATATGTGATGATCAAAGGCTAGATTACTATCTATGTATACCCCTAAATCCCTGAGTACTGGGTCAACTCTAAGGAGTGTGTTGTCAATATGAGAGTTACCAGGGATGGAGAACTTCCCAAAGATACTGTTATGCATTTCTTGGCATTTAGTTTTAGTCCATGGCTTTGACACCAATTGTTTGTGTCAGCCCCTCCGGGAGAACATTTGTGTTAGTGTGAGATTCAATGACCACTCCCAATTTGCAATCATCTGCAAATTTAGTCAGCCAGAGACCACTGACATTGGCCTTGACTTCTGAGAAGTAAATACCAAAAAGGAGCAGTCCAAGGACTAATCCCTGAGGGAATCCACTTGTGACTGGCCTCTTTGTAGAGGTGTGGACTCCCCAATTATAACTTTCTGGGTCCTATCTGTGAGCCAGTTGTCTATCCACTGGGTGACATATGGGTTTGTCATAATAAAAATGACAGCCAATATCCACAAACACAGGTTTAATATTTCTCTAGCACTTCGAAAAAACCTTCAAAGATGTACATAAAACACAGAAACAGCTCCCTTACTTAAATACCCACAGATATAAATCAATCAACCAATTAAAACAATTAAATCAAATCAAAAAAGCAGCTTCCAGTTACACTCTAAATTAAGTCCCATAGGAGACATAGTATTAAATTTTAAGATAAAAACACTTTCCTTATATAACAATTTTCTTTTAACCATTCACGAAATGACAACAAAAATATGAAACACTTGGTAGTGCGGGTCAATAAAGGCTGTCTTCCATGTAATATTGCTGTATTCACCACAACCAGAAACTCCAGAATTCAAATATATCCTCTTTATTGTAAACTCGACAAATCAATTTTCTTTTATATACAATATCTGAACAAAAGCCCCTAGGACATACGGGTTTGTACCTAACCTCTTGAGTTTGTCAACAATGCCTGAGTGGGGTATTATGTCAAATGCCTCGGCCAGGTTAAGGTAGGCAGTGTGAATGATTTTGCCCTCGTTCATTCCTTTGGTGACCTTCTCAAAGAAGTCCACCAGGTTGAGTAGGCATGATCTGCCCTTGACAAAACCAAACTGTGTTGGGTCCAGTGTCTGGAGGTTTACTATATTTCTATTAAATATCTCAATGATAATTCTTTCCATGGCTTTATATATAAGACTAGTGAGACTTATGGGTCTGTAATTTCCAGAGTCTGTAGATGGCCCACCTTTGTGCAGAAGGACGACTGTTGCCTTTCTCCATTCATGAGACACAAAGCCTGATTAGAGGCTACAGTTAAAGAGTAATTCCAGAGGCCCTGATAGGTCATGTTTCATGCTATTTAGAAGGCATTCTGGGCTATTGTCTGGGCCCATTGATACAGTGTTCTTGGTCTTAGAGAGAGAATTAAGGATCTGTTCCCTAGTGATAGTAGGTGGAGTTATAGTTGATGATATTTCCCGAGGGAAGGTTGAGGGGGAGACAGAAGTAAAGTTGGAGGTGAATTTATCAGCCAAGAGGTTTGCTGTATCTTCTGGCTCAGTATAGGTGTCTCCATATACAATGAGCTCTGCTCACAATTGTGTACTGCCTTTGAGATTGTGGACATAGCTAAAGGATGCTTTGTGGTTGTCCTTGGCCTGGGAGGCCAAACTTACCTCAAATTTGGCTTTGGTAGACTTTATGTGTCCTCTGAGTTGTTTGTTTAGTTTGATGAGAGGGCTACTATCCTGCTGGGTGCTGCACCTCCTAATTTTTGCCATGATTTTGTTCCTCCTGTTATACACACAGTCGATTTTGTGATTCCACCAGGGTGGCTTGTTTTTTAGTTAGTTCTGTATTTCTTCCTAGTGGGTACAGCTACCTCTATTCAGCTATTAACATACTTATACAGGGTTTCTGTAAACAGTTCTGCATAGGCAGAAGTGTTCTCATGGTTTGTGAGGGCTTGAAATTTTGCCAGGTTCTCACTTAATAGTAGGAGGTTAGCCTTAGAATAGTTCCTGAATATTCCAAGTTTAGCTGGGGGTCCAGGTTTTATTTTTAATTCAAAGGAGACCTTTTTGGGGTCTGACCTTACCAGGGAAGGCATTACAGTAGGGGGTGTGCAGCACTCTCCCATATTAGTGAGGACCAGATCTAGTATGGTTGCACCCCTGATTGGTGTATTGACTATCTGGTCCAGGGAGTTTGTGTTTACAAAATTTAGGAATCTCTGTGCATGTATGTTTGGTGTTGTTTAGGATTCCCAGTTAATAGTGGGATAATGAAAGTCACCCATGAATATGTTATTGGGTTGAATGGTGAGTGTTTCTAATAAGTTTAGATACATGGTATGGGTTTTCTGGGTCATAAGAGGGACCTACAGCTTGCAAGGAAGTGGTACTGGATTTTACCTATGGTGGTTTGAACATGGAGAAGCTCAAGTGCATTGTCCTGTTTGACCAACCCTGAAGTATATTTATTTTTGATGTAAATAGAAACACCTCCACCTTTAGTCCCTACCTGTGAAGTAGCTGGCGTAAATGTGTGGAAGACATTATAATCTTTCACTGCTGGTGTGCTCTCAGCAGCTTTAAACTATGTCTCAGTGACCGCACAGACATCAGCATTCTCAAGGGTAAAGAGAGCTTCCAGGGAGTGGAGTTTTTTGCTTAGACTCCTAGTACTGAGCATAAACTGAGCATAAATTGTTGAATAAAATATGGTTAATTACATTTCCAGATGACTGAAACCTGGGAGTCATTGTCATATCCTGCTCTGACACAGAAGCCCTCCAGCTGGAACATACATTTATAAATGCCTGGTGTATTAAAAATGGGCTTAAACTGAATGCAAAAAACTGCAACATTGTTGTGTTTAACAGACAACTCACTCCCCTGCAAATAACATTGACAATACCTCATTACAAAATGAAAATGTAGTTACAGACCTAGGTACCTGGGTTAATAATCCCCATGTCAGTTAACCACCATGTAGCAATGATTGTCAGGAAATCATTCTACTTTGTGCAGCTGATCGCCATGGGAATATCATCCAGATCTAAAAAGGTTGCCGTCCCCTTCTATTCTTCAGTGATCAGACTGGTTACAGAGTACTGCACCCTCTTTAGGATGTACCTCAATAGACATATCAAACTGTTGGAAAGACCCCAGAGGTTTCTAACAAAGAGGATCACAGACTTAAAACCCATCAGCTATCAGAAAAGACTAGAAGCATTGTCCTTCTTTTCTTTGTCTTCTAGGTTCCTCCCAGTAGGACTATGTTTTGCATTCTGAGCAATCAAGGATCCATTAATCCAGAATTTATTGTACCTTCACAAATCAAACAGTTCCACAAATACCTGAACAAGTTATCTAAACCTGTTTCACCAGATCAGTAGGACAATGTGGAGAGACAGAGTCATTACTCAGTGTCTCCCTTAACTATGGAATAGATTACACCTTACAGGTAAAACAGTGTGATACACTATCTTCCTTCAAACGGGACCTGGATAATTGGATGGGTATTCATAAAGTCACATGGGCATAACTCCCCTGGCCCTCCTCAAGAAGGGTGGTACAGTCTAGGGTAAGAACTGGCATGGTCTAACAGCTGCAAGACTCAGTACCCATGACATTTGTATGATTCCTGTGACCCCCCCTCTAACGCCTATACTTTTCAGAAAGAATGCACTCGAATTAATACCTGCTGCTCTGAACATGAGCGCTGCACATTAAATACAAAAAGGTGTAGTTATCATTTTGCTTGACAAACAACCCTACGCTCAAGATATAGTATAGACAATATTCCACTAATAAAGGAAAACGAGGTTAGGGACCTGGACACCTGAGCTGACAGTTCCCTCTCCTTTGGTCATCTTGTGGCAACTATAGTCAGACAAAATAGATTCAGAAGATCAAACGTTCTGAATGCTGAAAGTAAAAACATCCAACAGAAAGAAATTGAAAAATCTAAAAAAAAACAAACAAAAAAAAAACAAAAAACAAACTCAGACATAATCTGGGCAAAAAACATATTGAAAAATTAACAGCTTTTAGCTGTTGGCTTTGCCCTCGCATGCCCTGATGTGGGGGATCTGCCCTTGCACTCTCTTTTTTATATGTACCAACACCGTGGTCACACAACCACAATTATAGTGAATCCTTCACAAAAGTGTTAGGTTTGACAAAGACCACATCAAATACAAAGTACAATTGTGTAAGTAAGCTTACTGTAAACGTAGATGTTAAATTGATCACTGCTGCAGTAGCCTTAGCTATATGGGTTATATCCTGACAATGAAAAAAAGAGTCAGCCAGCTTTCCAAAGCATCAGGGCACCTTCCATACACCCGAACTGTCAAGCACCTTGAGCAGAGCAACCTAAAAAGATGTTTGAACATCAAATCCTTCAGAGCTTTCATGCCAACTGAGAGAAGGAGGGGTGAGCCCTGACAGGACATAGCAGTGAAAAAAAAGGGGGGGAATATATATATATATATATATATATATATATATATATATATAGTTTACTATTAAAACAAAGAATGACACTTCCTCATTTGCTTACAACATCGAAAAATGTCGGAAATAAAATTTCATTTCCTTCACTAAGTTGAACGACAGTTGTCTAATGTCCGCATTTGACATAATTTGAAATAGCTGTAGGTGACATCAGTCACACAGGCTATTCAGCGTAACTTGCTGTTAGACTTTCACATCAACAGCACAAGTTTTTATGACATCCCACACCCCCTGCAAATTATATATACCAACTCTGAGATTGCACAACAGTGAGAACAGGGGTAAATTCCTTGATCCTTACTGTACCATGATCTCCATTCACATTGCCAAACTCATAATAACAAATCACGCTGTACATTCGTTATTATGAGTTCATGCTATTTCAATTTGGGATTGTGCACTTTTGAAAGTGTACTTTGCTAGAACTGATGTTCGATCAACCGCACTTCCAGGTTTTGATAGCAAGTCTATAGATAGATAGAGAGATAGATATATATGTGTGTGTGTGTGTGTGTGAGTGTGTGTGTGTGTGTGTGTGTGTGTGTGTGTGTGTGTGTGTGTGTGTGTGTGTGCACCATGGCAAAACAACATACTCAAAAAAACAAGGGAGATATAAGGAGGAAGCGGCTACTGCAGCAGTGATCATTCGAACATCTACTGTTATTGTAAGTTTACTTACACAACTGTACTATGTTATTCATATTGATCACTGCTGCAGTAGCCTTAGCTATATGGGTAGATTATCCTAGCTTATTACCAGAAACCCCTAGAGAATGGTCATACCAAAGCCTGATCTAGACCTAGAGAAGGGATCATGCTTGTAATGTTTTGTAAGGGTAAGTACAGAGGAGCGGGTTCTTCCTTTTAGAGAACTTCTAGAATCCATCTCTTTCCAAAAAGCCATAGAAGAAGCCAAGACCTTAGTAGAATGAGCCTTGACCTTGTCTGGAATAGTTTTGATGTGATGAAAATACCAAAAGGTAATAGCCTGAGACAACCATTTGGAGTCTGTTTAGACACAGATTGTCCCTTCTTTTTACCTTCACATGAAATGAACAACTGATTTGAAGATCTGAAAATTTTAGTTATGTCAAGATAGTACCACAACTATCTGTGGACATCCGAGATATAGAGTACCCTTTCTGCCTCATTTTGGGTTCAGGAAAGAAAACAGGGAGATGGACCGTTTGCCTTAAAGTAAACTCAGATACCACTTTAAGCATAAGAAAAGGATTAGCTCTCAAAGAAACCCTGTCCCTGTGGAAAATGAGACTCACCAAAAGAGCTTGCAATTTAGATGCTCTTCCTGCAGAAGGCAGCGCAATCAGTAAGACAGTTTTCCATGTTAAGAACCTCGTCAGCTTGATGAGCTTGTTCAAATGGAGCAAGTGTTAGCTTCTCCAACACAAAAATATGATTCCAAGGAGGGGACACCAGTTTTCTTGCAGGCCCCTTATGCAAAGCCTCTTTCAAAAACATGCAAATATGAGAATGCATTGAAAGAGGGGATCCATGGACAGACATGCTGAAATGCCTGACACATGAACCTTAATGGAAGAGTAAGAAAGGCCATAGGATAGTAATTCAAACAAATATTGTAAAACCAGACACTAGCCCTGGCTGGTTATGTTGTTGGCACCAACTAGAAAACCTTTTCCATTTGCTAATATATGATTTTGTAGTAGCAGGCTTTCTTGCCTCCATTTGTACCTGCTGCACATCCTGAATAAACAGGTGCCTAAAGGGAAGTAAGACCCTGTCATCCAGGCAGTCAGTTGAAGTTGATTAAAGTTGGGGTATATCAAACACCCATGTTCTTGTGTGAGTAGATCCATTCTGTGAGGAAGCTTGTAGTAATTGCCTCTGGCCATTTCCAAAAAAAGGGAAAACCACTGTTGCTTGGGCCAGAAGGGAATCACCACAATTATCTTGGAGGATTACTTTTGAATCTTCAGCTGTAGCCTGGATATCAGTGGAAAGGGTGGAAAAGCATATGGGAACATTCCTGTCCAAGAAAATAAAAATGCATCTGTCTTGATGGCCTTTTTGGATGGAGTCATAGAGCAGAATCTTACCAGCTTTTTGTTCAGAGAGTAGGCAAACAGGTCTACTTGAGGAACTCCCCACAGATGAATCAAGGTCTGCCTCTTGTCCTGCGCAGCTTGTCTGTCATACAGTTTTGCTCTGGTGGGATATAGGATGCCTATAGCGTGAGACTGTGCTGTAACTCTATATTCCAAGCTAACATGGGTAGTCTGCAAATGGGTAAGTCCTGGATACCCCTTGCTTGTTGATGTGTTATATGATTGTGGTATTATATGGAACAACTTGAAGAAGTCCAGGGGACCAAACATAATTCAGAGAGTTAAAAGCCTTGCTTAGAGCAAGCATCTCTTTTATATTTATGTGCTTGCATCTGTCTTTGGTGTCCCAAGCACATTGCATTTTTCTCCCTCCTGAAACTGCTCCCCAAGCAAAGTCTGAAGAGTCTGTAGTGACTAACTGCTTTGGAGCAGGGTGGGGCTTGGATTTAGGGATATTTGCTGTCTCCCTCAAATTATTTCTCCCATGACAAATCCCAGAACTGTGATTTGCAAAGATAATGGGTGTTGGTGCTGGGAACAAAGAGACTTCAGATACCATTGTATTTTTCTCATGTGGAGTAGGGGAATCATCAGAATGACAGATGCCATGAGACCTAAAATCCTGAGTTATTTCCTTGCAGAGACTAAAGTATGAGGGAAAATCCTAGAACTTGATATAGATAATAGATCTATTTTTTTTCTTGTTGAAGAAAAGCTTTTTGAACCGAGCTGCCTAGCCTATACTCCAGGAACACAATCCTGTGAGACAGACACAAAAAAGACATTTGAATGTTCTCTTAGAATCCCAGTTTATGTAAAAGATCTCTCATCCTAGAGAGAGACTCCTGACCCCTTGAAAAGGACTCTTCAAAGATATGCAAGTTGTCTAAATAAGTAAAGCTGTGAAAAACTGTAGCCTGCAGTGAGCTATAACTGGAGCTAGACACTTTGCGGACATTCTTCGTGCAGTGGATAATTCAAAGGGAAATGCAGAGAACTGATCATGTGATCCAGACATGCAAAACATTGAGAAATGCCTGAAATCTAGATGAATAGGGATATGATGATAAGCATTGTTTAAATTTAGTGTTACAAGAAAACTTAATTGAGAAAGAAGAGGTAACAGCTTATGAAGAGACAACATTTTGAACTCGGCACTATCATAAATTGGTTTATGAAAGAAAGCTCTAGAATTGGCCTCCAGGCATTTTCTTTCTTTAGTGCCAAAATATCTTTGAACAAAAAACTTTCCCAAACTGGGAAGGCGGAAATGGCTCTATTTCTCCCTGAAACAGCATATGTTGAAGGACAGAGGGAACTAGAGGAGTCTGGTCTGGTTGATAAGGAATTTCCTCCCTGAAAGGGAGGAATTTCCTCTCACTGCCATCTGTTACCTTGATGAATGATTTTTAGAAGCCATTTGTCAGAAACTATCTTTTGCCAAAGAGGGAAATGGAGATTCAGACTTTCTAGATGGGGAAAGGGTCTCTGGGGGGACTGTTAGATTTGTTTCTTGCCAAAATTGGATGAGGGAGTAAAAAATTCCTTGGAAAATGTGGAAATGGATGGCTGAAAAATCTGAAAGATTCTCTGAAACAATTAACCCCCTAATCACATTTTTGATAAGAATCTGCTGCTGAGGGTCCATAAACGAACCCCTGCTCAAAGGAGAATTTAAAATCAAAATTTTCACATTTTCTGAAAGGTTCTGAAAATGCAGCCATGTAAATCTCAAAACAGTACCAGTGGTCATAGCCCGGAAAGAGGCATCAGCAGAATCATACACACACACTGCAAACAATGAGTAGTGACCTGTGCAGTAGAACAACAGTCATACACACTGCAAACAATGAGTAGTAACCTGTGCAGTAGAACAGCAGAGTCATACACACTGCAAACAATGAGTAGTGACCTCTGCAGTAGAACAGCAGTCATACACACTGCAAACAATGAGTAATGACCTGTGCAGTAGAACAGCAGAGTCATACACATTGCAAACAATGAGTAATGACCTGTGCAGTAGAACAGCAGTCATACTCACTGCAAACAATGAGTAATGACCTGTGCAGTAGAGCAGCAGTCATACACACTGCAAACAATGCGTAGTGACCTGTGCAGTAGAACAGCAGTCACACACACTGCAAACAATGGTAGTGACCTGTGCAGTAGAACAGCAGAGTCATACACACTGCAAACAATAAGTAGTGACCTGTGCAGTAGAGCAACAGTCATACACACTGCAAACAATAAGTAGTGACCTGTGCAGCAGAACAGCAGTCACACACTGCAAACAATGAGTAATGACCTGTGCAGTAGAACAGCAGAGTCATACACACTGCAATGAGTAGTGACTTGTGCAGCAGAACAGCAGTCATACACACTGCAAACAATGAGTAATGACCTGTGCAGTAGAACAGCAGTCATACACACTGCAAACAATGAGTAGTGACCTGTGCGGTAGAACAGCAGAGTCATACACACTGCAAATAATAAGTAATGACCTGTGCAGTAGAACAGCAGTCATACACACTGCAAACAATGAATGGTGACCTGTGCAGTAGAACAGCAGAGTCATACACATACTGTAAACAATGAGTAGTGACCTGTGCAGCAGAACAGCAGAGTCATACACACTGCAAACAATGAGTAATGACCTGTGCAGTAGAACAGCAGTCATACACACTGCAAACAGTGAGTAATGACCTGTGCAGCAGAACAACAGAGTCATACACACTGCAAGCAATGAGCAATGAATGACCTGTGCAGTAGAACAGCAGTCATACACACTACAAACAATGAGTAATGACCTGTGCAGCAGAACAGCAGCCGTGCACACTGTAAACAATGAGTAATGACATGTGCAGTAGAACAGCAGTCATACACACTGCAAACAATGAGTAGTGACCTGTGCAGCAGAACAGCAGAGTCATACACATATTGCAAACAATGAGTAATGACCTGTGCAGCAGAACAGCATAGTCATACACACTGCAAACAATGAGTAATGACCTGTGCAGCAGAACAGCAGAGTCATAGCACTGCAAACAGTGAGTAGTGACCTGAGCAGTAGAACAGCAGAGTCATACATACTGCAAATGATGAGTAGTGACCTGTGCGGTAGAACAGCAGAGTCATACACACTGCAAACAATGAGTAATGACCTATGCAGTAGAACAGCAGTCATATACACTGCAAACAATGAGTAATGACCTATGCAGTAGAACAGCAGTCATACACACTGCAAACAATGAGTAATGACCTGTGCAGCAGAACAGCAGAGCCATACACACTGCAAACAATGAGTAGTGACTTGTGCAGCAGAATAGCAGAGACATACATACTGCAAACAATGAGTAATGACCTGTGCAGTAGAACAGCAGTCATACACATACTGCAAACAATGAGTAATGACCTGTGCAGTAAAACGGCAGAGTCATACACACTGCAAACAATAAGTAGTGACCTGTGCAGTAGAACAGCAGTCATACACACTGCAAACAATGAATAGTGACCTGTACAGCAGAACAGCAGAGTCATACACATAATGCAAACAATGAGTAATGACCTGTGCAGCAAAACAGCATAATCATACACACTGCAAACAATGAGTAGTGACCTCTGCAGTAGAACAGCAGAGTCATACATACTGCAAACAACGAGTAGTGATCTGTGCAGCAGAACAGCAGAGTCATACACATACTGCAAACAATGAGTAATGACCTGTGCAGCAGAACAGCATAGTCATACACACTGCAAACAATGAGTAATGACCTGTGCAGCAGAACAGCAGAGTCATACACACTGAAAACAATGAGTAATGACCTGTGCAGTAGAACAACAGTCATACACACTGCAAACAATGAGTAGTGACCTGTGCAACAGAACAGCAGTCATACACACTGCAAACAATGAGTAATGACCTGTGCAGTAGAACAGCAATCATACAAATACTGCAAACAATGAGTAATGACCTGTGCAGCAGAACAGCAGAGTCATACACACTGCAAACAATGAGTAATGACCTGTGCAGTAGAACAGCAGTCATACACACTGCAAACAATGAGCAGTGACCTGTGCAGCAGAATAGAAGAGTCATACACATGCTGCAAACAATGAGTAGTGACCTTTGCAGCAGAACAGCAGAGTCATACACACTGCAAACAATGAGTAATAACCTGTGCAGTAGAACAGCAGTCATACACACTGCAAACAATGAGTAGTGACCTGTGTAGTAGAACAGCAGTCATACACACTGTAAACAATGAGTAATGACCTGTGCAGCAGAGTCATACACACTGCAAACAATGAGTAGTGACTTGTACAGCAGAATAGCAGAGTCATACATACTGCAAACAATGAGTAATGACCTGTGTAGTAGAACAGCAGTCTTACACATACTGCAAAAAATGAGTAATGACCTATGCAGCAGAACAGCAGAGTCATACACATTGCAAACAATGAGTAATGACCTGTGTGGTAGAACATCAGTTATACACACTGCAAACAATGAGTAATGACCTGTGTGGTAGAACAGCAGAGTCATACACACTGCAAACAATGAGTAATGACCTATGCAGTAGAACAGCAGTCACACACACACACACTGCAAACAATGAGTAATTACCTGTGCAGTAGAATAGCAGTCATACACATACTGCAAACAATGAGTAATGACCTGTGCAGCAGAACAGCAGTCGACCTGTGCAGTAGAACAGCAGTCATACACACTGCAAACAATGAATAGTGACCTGTACAGCAGAACAGCAGAGTCATACACATAATGCAAACAATGAGTAATGACCTGTGCAGCAGAACAGCATAGTCATACACACTGCAAACAATGAGTAATGACCTGTGCAGCAGAACAGCAGTCATACACACTGCAAACAATGAGTAATGACCTGTGCAGCAGAACAGCATAGTCATACACACTGCAAACAATGAGTAATGACCTGTGCAGCAGAACAGCAGTCATACACACTGCAAACAATGAGTAATGACCTGTGCAGTAGAACAGCAGTCAGACAAATACTGCAAACAATGAGTAATGACCTGTGCAGCAGAACAGCAGAGCCATACACACTGCAAACAATGAGTAGTGACCTGTGCAGTAGAACAGCAGTCATACACACTGCAAACAATGAGTAATGACCTGTGCAGCAGAACAGCAGAGTCATACACACTGCAAACAATGAGTAGTGACCTGTGCAGCAGAACAGCAGTCATGCACATACTGCAATGAGTAATGACATTTCCAGTAGAACAGCAGAGTCATACACACTGCAGACAATGAGTAATGACCTGTGCAGTAGAACAGCAGTCATACACATACTGCAAACAATAAGTAGTGACCTGTGCAGTAGAACAGCAGTCATACACACTGCAAACAATGAGTAGTGAGTTGTGCAGCAGAAGAAACTAAATTATATAAAGCAGATTTTTCCTCACAAGAAAAAACTGCAGATAAAACATTCCTCATACTTTCACAATTTTCAGAATACACTTTAACATACGAGCCTGACAATTCAAATTTCTGAAAATCAAAGTTGCAGAAGTATATAGTTTTCCTCCATCCTTGTCAGAAAATGAATGATTGGAATTACCTAAATGTTTAGCAGCAGTAGGACTAACTAAAGATATACATGCTGGGTCAGGTTTGGAATGAGTGTATGAAAACTTAAAAGACTGAGGATCTTTATATAAGTATACAAGTGATCTGTAACAGAGGATATGGATAACCCCCAATCAATATTGACTGTGGATGTGGGGTAAAAGATGAAGGAACCAATTTTGGCCACACCAGTCACCCAACTGTGGCTCAAGCAAATTGCTAGCCAGCTGTGGTGGCAAAGGCTGTTTGCTTAACTTTTTCTTTTTGTGGATAGAATAAGGAATGATTTTGGTGCTGATAAGGTTGTTCCATGTTCAAGCCAAAAATGGTGCTTCTTTCCTGGGGAAAACAAGCGGCATAAACCAGTGAAAATTTAAAGCTGTAAAAAGTCACTTTTTCCCAAAAATAGCACAGTAAACAGCTCATTAATACACTTTGCCAAACCCAAAAGAAAAACAAACATGATTTTTATAGAGAAAATAGGTTTAAACTGTTTTTAACAACTTTAAAACTGACAGGAAAAAGTATGCTCCCATTTAAAAGTATAATTAAGTCTCAAGACAGTCTACTAAAACACAAACTCAGAGAAGAAAAATAACCTTCCTAAACAGGAAAGTACATTCAAACATAATTTTTTTTTAATCTGGAAGGTTTTCCCCCCAAAGTGGGCTTATCTGGCCAGAAATGGAACATCACAAGCAAAGTGTTGATCCTTTAAGCCTGCAGAGGACCATACACTTTAAAGGCAGTACAGCTCTGGATGGCTTGGCACCCAAACTTGTCTTTCAATCAGCTCACTTTGAGTTGACTGACAGTTTGGATGCATGGAAGGTGCCCTGTAACTTTGGAAACTGGATGTCTGTTATATGTTTTGTCGGGAAAAACCCATATGGCTAAGGTTACTGCACCAGCGATCAGTATGAAGAACATCAACACTCCCTAACTTGTTCATTTAACAATTCTTCACCAGCCCTGCCAGTTTATGATAAGCTGTGTAGCACACACACACACACACACACACACACACACACACACACACACACACACACACACACAAACACATGCCTTACAGAAGCCTTATCTCTCACCATAGCCCTAATGCTTGCACTACCAAACACAGAAACAGACACACACACACACACACACACACACACACACACACACACACACACACACACACACACAGACACACACACACACACACACACACACACACACACACACACACACACACACACACACACACACACGTATATACCCACACACACACACACACACACACACACACACACACACACACACACACACACACACACACACACACACACACACACACACACACACACACACACACACACACACACACACACACACACACACACACACACGTGCACCTGGTTTAACATCTGTTTAATCAACCGCATATACAGACAGTTGAGAGGTGTGAGAGATCGACAATCCCTTGATAGGGGAATACTCCCTTTTCCTGGGGATTGTGCTATCATGGAGTTAGTATATATAATTTTATAATTTCTGGGAGGGGGGGGTGCAGGGAGCAGCTCCCCCACATGTGGGATGCTGTTTACATTTTTTTTTTAAGTAATATTTGTGAGTTCCAAGAAGCAATTTCAGCGCATGCATACAAGGAAGTCGACATTTTCATTTTCGATGTAGAGTGGTTTACGTTTATGATGTTGCAACTCATGTTAGTTGACCAGCAGAAGGTAAATCATATATAAGGAAGTTAGAACTGGGGAGTCCACCTTTACAAAGAGGCCAGTCACAAGTGGAGTCCCTCAGGGATCAGTCCTTGGACTGCTCCTTTTTGGCATTTACTTCTCAGAATTCAAGGCCAATGTCAGTGGTCTCTGGCTGACTAAATTTGCAGATGATTGCAAATTAGGAGCTGTTATTGAATCTCACACTGTCACAGATATTCTCCAGGAGGGGCTGACACAAACAACTGGTGTCAGAGTCATGGACTAAAACTAAATGCCAAAAAATGTATAATAATATCCTTTGGGACTTCATCCATCCCTGGTAACTCTCATATTGACAACACACCCCTTAGAGTTGACCCAGTAGTCAAGGACTTAGGGACACACATAGATAGTAAACTAGCCTTTGATCATCACGTGTCTACAGTGGTGAGGAAATCATTATATGTTGCGCAACTTATAAACAAAGGCATGGCATCTAACTCCAAGGAAGTCATTGTTCCACTGTATTCAGCATTCATCAGAGCTATCATTAAGTACAATGCCCCTTTGGTATGTATCTAAGCAGGCATAGCCAACAATTAGAACATCCACAGAAGTTCCTCACTAAAAGAATACAGGGCATAAGTAATATGTCCTATGCAGACCGCCTCAAGGCCCTGTCCCTGTATTCTGTCTCCTATCTATGCCTGGCATACAGGGCATTGTCAGACCCCACTCTGATGGACCTCCTGCATATCCACAAAATGAACAGTACCAGAATTACCCATTCTAAAGACATAACCCTTGCTTGTGATATAAATAGGACTTGCTGGAGAGAGAGATATGTATCCCAGGGACTACCCTGTCGATGGAAAAGGCTCCCCATCCACGTGAAGCAGAGTCCCTCCTTAATCCAATTCAAGTACAACTTGGACAATTGGATGGGAAACTGGAAATTCATCCTTGGTTTGGCACCAATGTCTCTGATGCAAACAGGTAACCTGTAAATGGTTCATCACCTAGGCCCATGCTTACACTTATCAAGGGTATCAGAACTTGTCAGAGATTTGGGATGCATGGCTAGGCTTAAAAAGGCCCTTGTGAGAGAGAGAGAGAGAGAGAGAGAGATTATATATATATATATATATATATATATATATATATATATATATATATATATATATATGTGTGTGTGTGTGTGTGTGCATATTACACTCACACATGTATAGAATAGGCTGAAGTATTCGGTTTTAAATCTAATATGTAATACAATGTTTACTGCAATATGTGGCATTATATTTACCAAATGACATAACAAGTGCATTCTTTGCCACATGCCAAGACTGTAGGATATAATCCTGTGATGCAAACAAGTGTCACTCATTTATAAAGTTCACAGCAGGACATGTTTATAACAAACCATGAGTTCTCATAGGAAAGTAGGTTATCTCATTTGATTCAAGCAGCTCCTTGTCATTCCTAGCACAAAACATTACAATTTTTATATACTTATTAATAATGTTTGCTACATTTCCAAGACTTTTATTAAGGCTTCTTTTTTTCAGGCTAAAGGTATAGTCTAAAAAAAAATAGAGATATGTCCCATTACAGATAGTGACCTTGCTTCACATATTTCATTGAAGTATATGGAGTCAGAAGGGAGTAACACTTTTGTTGATCCACACAGCATAGTTTTTATTTGCTTTTGTAACCAGAGCATATTTTGCTTTACTAAAAGGCAAACATTAATTGTTGTGGTAGCCTGAGTGCAAACATACTGACATCTCACACTGGAATGGTATCCCACTTGATAGAGCCTTTAGCTTACCATTGTTATTAGTAATACAAAGATCTCCAGTTTACATTTCAATGGATTTAACTTTGGTAGCTCTCTATGCATTCCACTCTGTCCTCACCCATTACAGAAAATCCATGAGGCTTTGCAATGGGTGCAGTCTTTAAGTAGGAACATGCACCATCCGGTGGTCACCTGTAAAACTTTCTGGTTTATTACGTAAAAATATAGCAGGACTTCAGGATTGTTCATTTCCTCCAGACTCTCCGTATCGTGCAGGCTTAGCCCAAATGTTCTTAATTTCAAAACTATCTTTTCTTGGTGAAACTTGATGCTGGTACCTTTATGTAGAGGTGCATTTTGCCATTTGCAGCTGTTACAGATACCAGCTTTGGGACAGCCTCAAAGCCTGATTTAGAAGGTCCTCACTGCACCTTAGTGAGCACTATCAGCAAATGCAGTCATTCAGGTTATACCATATTATACAATGATTGGCCAGTAGTCTTCAAAAAGGAGCAAGCTGATTGGTAGGTTCAACCAGTGTGCCTGTTCTAAATCCGAGAATACACCAATGGAAAAAGGTCCGGTCTCCTGGAATCAGGTACGTTCTGCAAAACTAATGCAGCGTACCTGATTATTCTTTTAATTTCTCTGTCCTGGCTCTTCCAAAAGTTAAAAGTCTTCCAGTTTCTTTTTACTTTTATAAAACAAAATAAAAATTAAAAAAAAAGCAATAGAGATCTTCCATTCTCCATTGCTTCCTTTACACAACTTTGATGTACTGTGTAAGTGTGGGAATGCAAGTCCCATATGCATGCACAGTACATTAGAAAAGCCCCTGGATACTGGAAAAATGTGGAAGGGCACCACCGAGGCATTATACAAAGACATTATTTAAGAAAAGTAAGTATTTGTTTTTCTTAAATAATGTCATTGTACAATAGCAATAACTGACTCCAAGGTGTGGTATATTGAAGATTTACCAATGGTTGGCTTCATTTAATCACAAGGGCAAACCACACCAACCATGGGTAAATCTTCAATATACCACACCATCATTGGTTATTGCTATAACATACAGTTCACAAAGATGGCACCAAAGAGAGCCCTCATGAATAAATAAGCAGTTTCAAGTACTGCACTGACCCGCTAGGTAGATTAGTGCAACATTCCCTCACTTATCGTGCAGCTGTCCCCAGCAACCTGATGTTGCACTTATGTTACAAGTAGGACATGATCACCATAGCAATTACTTTTAATTATAAAAAATAATGATATTTTCTGGCTGAGTTGGCACATTGGCACAGCAGTTAGTAAAATTGCCTCACAGCTCTGCATCCTCCAGGTTGGTTCACATCTGTGTTTTGTCTTGAGTCTACATGTCTTTCCTTTTAAAACGTCAAATCTTTTCATAGTGTCTGCTTCAGAATTCCTATTCATATGAGTTGACCCTCAAAGACAAGATAACATGCAGGAAAGGACTGGTTCAGTGATGGTTGATTCTTAATCCAAGTTGGAGCACAATGTTCTGCACTCAGCATAAGCGAATTTCAGCAAGCCCCAGGTCTCTGCATGTCACTTGGTCAGCCTCAGTTCAGCTTCTGCATGCTACTGTTACCATGGCGTTACTTGGCAAGCAATAGTATGAATACAAGAAAAAACCAATGAATTAGGGCTGACAAGAACTGGTAGTGGCTGCAATTCCCATGGTGTCAAATTGCAAAAAGACTTATCCAAGGGAAAATGGAGTACTACAGAACATATACCCATGTTGTTATCCATCTTGCTCTTGCAAAACCTTCTCTGCCATTTATCCAATTGCTTCAAATTATGCAACAAAATATTTTTATATTCAAATTGGCACATTTGTAGGTAGAGCAAAATTATGTGCTCTTTATGCATCATTTTAATGTTCCTTAAAAGAAGTGAAGTAAACTACAGCTAAACTCTGTTCTGGGTGTTTGGGTTTTATTACCATCTTCTGTTATGGAATAAACACTCTTCAGCATCTGATCTGATAAGCTGCAGTTGTTCATTGTGCCAGTGTAACATTAACTGTGTACTACTTCACAGTGACCACAGGCCGTAGGAGGACAGTCGTATGCCCTATCAGCGGAACTAGCAAAGTTTGCTAGCATAGTCTGCATCAGCTTTGCATGTCAGTGATACACAGGATTATTTTTGTTCATTGTAAGGAAATGTGTTCTTCTTTAAAACATACTGCACAGAAATGAGTATCTTCAACCACATCTTCCTACTCCCACACTATTGTAGGTATCAAGCTGTTAATCTCACTTTTTAAAGGTCATCTTATAAGATTAGACACAAAGGCTTTAGAAATTGTAAACAAACTAGCATATGTGTGCTGTGAAATGTTGCTATGTACCAAAGACTGGTAGACCTTTGCAAGCAAAAAAATAAAATAAAATAAATGTATTTTTAAACAATGAAAATGGAAATATGTTTTGTATGTGAACCCGTTATATGTCTTTAGTTCCTGCTTTTTATTTACCAAGAAAATGCAAAACTAAATATGAATGCAAATGTTAAGTCTGTGTTTACTGTTAAGATGTAAAATAAACCCGTACAATAAACAGGATGAGTGAAAAGTTGTAAGATGATGTTTGACTGTTTGATAAGCAGTATTGTTTCAGCTGATGTATCAAATAAGGACCACCTGTTGATCATAGAACCAAAATGGCTAGAGAAGTCTTTTTTTTTTTTTGACAAGATGAAAGAAAGCTTGGAGTTGCATATTTCGGCAAAATGTCATGTATGTTGAGTGCCTGCTTGGTTATCATCAGAACTTTCTGAAAACTTTATTGTTCCATATTGTCAACATTGCTATGTATGAATAGCTCTCATGCCACTTTCAAGTGAAAATGCTAATAGCTGTAAGAATGACTGATGTACTCAAATATAGTCTGTGGGTTAGGTGTGGTTTGAGCTTTTCAGCTAAGTAGATCGGTTACTTGTAACTGTTATTTTCTTTATTAAATTATGCAGCAGAAATATGTTTTGCAGCATTGGAAAATGAAATACATTGTGTAAGAAGTTTTCCAATACTTGCTCAGAGACAAGACAGTGGAGAAATCGTTTAAATCTACATTAATTATTTAGGCTAAAGTTACTTGCTAAAAAGTGAGTGTGTCTTTTGGGAGGGCAAATTGCTGCACTCCCTGTGATACTGTATGTATAACCATAACGATACGGGTCTATATTACATAGATGAAAAATCAAAATCTTGAAGGCTCGGATGAGCGAAAACGCAGGTAATCGAAATCACTATTGTGGTGGGCTGTGCCCCCCTAAAAATATATTCCAACTCCGAGATTGCACTACAGTAAGGAAAGGTCAAATATTCTGATCTTCACTGTACTGCGATCTCACAATATCGATTTCAATTACCTGCATTTTCGCTCATCCGAGCATTCGAGATTTTGATTTTTCGTTGTTCTGATAGGAACCCAAGCATACCATGTCTGTCCCTTCAAAATCACAGTTACCACATTATATAGTTTCAGCAACTGGACCTGCCCTTACAGCAGGGCATGCTCTGATCCCTTGCTGCAAGGACTGAGATGGTTCCAGAAATCCTGAGGTCTGATCTACCCAAGAGATTATCTCAGGTTTAAAATAGCCATGAGCTACTTACTGTACAGCCTGATAAGTGAGAGACCTACATAAAAATATATCTTCCACATTGTAAAAGAAATTCACACTCTGAATGAAAAAAATCTGAACTAGATTCCTACCAAGCATGAACATGGCTGTTACATTTACACAGTAAATTAAAAAGTCTTTAGCAGGAGTCTGAAGATAAAGTCAACATTCCATCCTAGTAATAACATACAAAATAGTAGACATGGCTGGCATTTTATTTTATTTTATTTTTTGATTATTTATTGCATTGGCTTACTGGGATTAACCAACTGGGCCATACAAAACCCATTTTCAATAGAGGCTTCCAAAAGTTCCATAACAACAGAACAAAAAATGATAAATACCAGTATAATAATTAGGCAAAAGATGTGTCTGATAAAATATTTCATAGTTAACTAAAGACAGACATACATACAACAATAAATAGATCTGACATAAACACATCTTATGAGCGAAAAATATTACAATAGAAATCAGTCAGTTAATGTCAAGAGCAGTTTTCAGTATTTGAAAGTTCCACAGAAGTAACAATGTTAACAGGTTCCAAAATAATTAGTGCAGGAAGTGGAATTCAAAGTTAGGTAAAGACAGGAAAATGTAATTAGAATAGTCTAGTCACCTGTGATGATAAGAAAGAGAGAGGAATATGTAAGCAGGAAGTGTGCACAGTTATGCAGCAAGTTAGGCTTCAGCACTGACACAACCTAGCATTTAGGAGATAAGCATAGGTGTTTATTTTAAAGATAAGCTTTCTGTCTGTTTTCCTAAGTACGCTTCCATATCCTGGACATAAAATTGGAGTAAAGATCATCACCTGATGAATTCTAGGATTTAGACTGTTGAACCAATAAACAATGGGGAAAACTTCTGCCCAGGATGTGAAGAACTTTGTCAGGGTATCCAGAAGATATTCTAAGCCCTGCAATACATAGTATTGTCAAATTAAATTAGTTAATTAATGGGTTCTAACTAGAGTGTATAATTTTGTTTAGAAAATGAATATTTACAAAAGGAAAAAGAAAAAGTTGTTTAACCTTGCCTAATTCTATTTGTTTAATGTAAGTAGTACTGGATTGTTTATTTGCCTTTGCATGGTCTGTAGGATCAAATGGTTTTATGTAGACAGTGTCATACAGTAGAAAATAAAAAAATTTGGTACTTAAGTATTATCGCAACCACATTTGCAACATGCAATAAATCTTCATGTTTGACTCAAAGTATGTCTGTTAACTCTAAAAGGCTGCTGTAAAGTATTAACTTCTATTGTGGGATATTGTTAATGGGTTTGGAAGAGGAATAAGGGGAACATTTCTGTTTGTATGTAGCATCCTTTACCAACGTCAGGTCATGAATAATGCGATCAACATGCCTGCTCCTTGTCAGTGCGGTCAAGAATGATGGTTATTTTATTGTGGAACATGTTGTTTAATGTGTACTAGTCAGAGTGTGAAACAAACTTCATACAGTAACTGAAGTATGGGGAAAAATTAATACACGGCACTTGCAATCATGGCAATAACTTACAGTTTGTACATTGCAACTGTAAGCAATAAAGCGTACATTCACACTCCTATCCTGGATCAGAAACCCTGCATTCCTAGTTCTGATCTTACCAAACGTAAGTTATTGAGGAGTGTACGGGATGAGTTGTGGTCGGCAATAATCGTGACAAGTATGTTTGCCTGTAAGGAGTAGTAAGTAACGCATTTGATAGGCTTTGAAAAACGGCGTGTCTGTTGTTCAGACCATGGTGAGTTGGATGACTCATAACATTAATGACGACTGTAAAACAGCAGTCATGTGTGTACTTCGGCCAAGGGTGCTACATGCAAACAGCAAATTTTCCATATTTCCTGTTCGTATGTGCAACACAATGTGACCCAGAACTGATTATCAGTTTACAGTACCCTTCTTCCATTAACAGACATAATTTCACGGAAAACAGTGTAAAGAATGCGATCTCCAAAAAGTGGTTGTGATAATATGTAAGTACCAAAAATTCTTTATATAGTGGTGACAGATTTTACTGAAAATGCTCACATAAAGCTGAAAAGCATATGCTTTTATATATTTCAGAAGACCGTTTCTACTCCTTTGCTCTGCATTTATCTGTTTGTATTGCTAACTTTGTGCTGTTTTTTTAGACACTATGTAATGCTTGCTCCTCCCACATTTCTCTCTTTTAATTCAACTTTAGGATTTTTAATGCTATGTTTTGTTTAACTCTAATCAGCTAATAAGCACAATTATTTGTTTTTAGATTTAGCCGATAAAAGAGTCACACAGCTTGCAATATACCAAAGACCTGGTAGTATACTTCACAAGTGTCCAGATTTTTCCTTCATATTTTTGGTCTGTTCCTCATAAAATTTGTGATTTTCTGGCCAATGACTGAGTACTAAAGTCACTAAATGACTTACATTTGAGTTTTAAACTTCATATCCTTCAGGGCATGTTTACTAACACAAAACCTGCTACTCTAGCAACTTTCTATGTTTATAAGAACAATATTTAAAATACGTTGCTATTTATGGGCTTCTGCCCCACCCCATCATTCTAGGCTTTGTCCAGATGTCTTGTGCTAAGAGCTTGAAAACGATGCTGGTACCACTGAATGTATTAATTAAGGCTATTCTAGGTTTTACTGTCAGAACATACTTAAACACTGAAATAAAAGGTCTTTTGGTGTTCAAAGGCTTTATGGTATGATGGTCTGGACAGAGTAACCTGATCAGATGGATAGTGGAGGGGATGAATTTCAGCAGATAGTCAAAACAGCATAAAAAAAACAAACAATAAGTGATTTGCATCTACTTATTTATATATATAGAAATTGTTTACATTTTCTCCTGAACTTTGCTGCCCCTTTTACAAGAAACATTAAAAATATCCTAAACTAAGATATATTGCATATGTTGCTGAAATTAAGCATGCTGATATTGTGCAATAATTGATGAGGTGCAGTCACTAAACCTACATATTCTACAAAGCATTGCTTAAAAACTTGTAACAAAGTAGCAGGTACATAGTTCAGTTGTATGCTTCAGGGCTCTTAACAGTTAAAAAGGTGAAAAGCCAAGAACAAACAGACAGTATGCACTGAAGCTGTTAATTGAGATATTAAGATGTCAACATGAGCAGAGACAGATCATGGTCAAATGGAGTCCTAGTCAGCATAATGGGCTGACTCCCCCCCCCCCCCCCCCAAGCAGCTATTCGAATATCCCATTAGTTCTACAGCTCTTCTAACTTAACAATAAAATAGTGTTCAAACTTGTTGGTTCTTCATTCTTTCTTCTTCATTTTTTTTACTTCTACAATGATTACACAGATTTGGATTTAATTTAAAACTGTTATTTCAAATTTTATAGTAAAAACACTGGCAGCCACTTACTAAACAAAATAAAACAGCCTCACATTGGAAACAGACTTAGCATAAGCAACTGTAAACATCTCAGCCCTTGAAACTCACATTTATTGAATATATATCTGGCAATCAATTAAGCTACAAGACATGTGCTTCCTGTAGTCATGGTACAGGGTTTGATTCTACTTAGCTCCATTTAGCTATCATGTTACTTTGAGCAAGTCACTCAAGGAGACAGTGCCCCTGAGACTTGGTGGATAAAAAATATTTTCTGAGCAATAACAATAATGTTCTAATGACTGGTAATACTGACTTGATTGGTACTGACTAATTGTCATCTCCAGTGGTTTACCTTACCTGAATTTTCTGTAAGACAATAATCAACCTGAATGGCTTTTTTCTGTACTCTACCAGAGGCAGTAACACAGACACACACAACTGCAAAACATGAATTTCCATCTCTCCCTTGCAAAGTTCTGTGCTCTAACTCCCGTTAACATGCAAGGTCCTGCTTGTGCTTCAAAACAGTCCTACTAAAATGAATCTCCATTTCCTGCTAAAAATGATTAAAACAATTCAAAATCTCATAGGTTAAAATGATTCAAATGTCTTGTGTGCTTCTAGGTTATGCGTACTGATGCTTGAAGAAGAAATTTCCCATTCTTTGGAAGACAGAATAGGAGTCTTTTTTAATGGAGTGTTTTATCTGGCTTTTTTTAATGTTCCAGTCAGGCTCCCCTAGCCAGGACCATGCCCTAGGCAGCTGCCTATATTGCCTTGTGAGATCTAGCCCTTAGTGGAAGTTGAAAATTAATGCATGGAGAGGAATATGGAGCTAAAAGCATTACATATAACAAATTAGATAGTGGACTTTGAGACTCTAGGACAGTAGTTCTGATCAAATATGCAGCTCTCATTTTAGTCGAAGGCAATCGTACTAAGACATTATCAAATGTCAGCTGTAAAATTGTTCTAAAGCAGTTAGTAAAAATGTTCAAAGCTTTGTACCCAGCTTTAGAATGGGACTTGTGAACAGAAAGAAGAAGTCACTTCTGGAATATGAAGACAGAGAGGTCTCTACAGGAGGCACTATGTGACATAACAGACTGACAGACATAGTTGAATGGAGAACTGGAATCAGCAGGAAAAGGACTACCACTGCTAGAATGTCATCAAGT